>NC_053025.1:576969649-577269649 GCF_003073215.2 Triticum urartu | reverse complement strand
ATATGTCACCTTTGGTGATAATTCAAAGGGTAAAGTGGTTGGCCTTGGTAAGGTGGCCATCTCACATGATAGTTCCATTCAAAATGTCATGCTCGTTGAATCTCTCGGCTACAACTTACTTTCAGTATCTATATTTGCTGATTTCAGTTTGAATGTCCTATTTACTAAGGTAGATTGCCAAGTATTTCGTCGAGACAATCATAAAATGGTCTTTACCGGTATGCGTAGAGGTGATCTTTAAAGGAAATCATATCCTTGGAGTTAAATCCTCCAAAGGTTGGTTGTGGCATAGACGACTAGGTCACGTTGGCATGAGAAACCATGACAAGCTTATTAAAGGAAATCATATCCTTGGAGTTAACGATGTCATATTTGATAAGGATAGACTTTGCAGTGCTTGTCAAGCAGGTAAACAGGTTGGAGGAAGACATCCCCTGAAGAACATCATGACCACAAGGAGGCCACTCGAGCTACTTCATATGGATCTTTTTGGTCCCAACGCCTACAAGAGTCTCGGTGGAAATTCTTTTGGTCTAGTTATAGTTGATGATTTTTCAAGATTTACGTGGGTGTTCTTTCTTAATGACAAGTCGCAGGTCCAGAAGATCTTCAGAAACATCGCTAGGAAGGCCCAAAATCAGTTTGACGTGAAGATCAAGAAGGTTCGGAGTGACAACGGAACGGAGTTCAAGAACGCAAATGTGGAAACCTTTCTTGATGAAGAAGGGATTTCACATGAGTTCTCGGCTACGTACACACCTCAACAAAATAGAGTTGTTGAGAGGAAGAACCGGACGCTCATCGAAATGGCAAGAACGATGCTTGATGAATACAAGACGCCGAAGCACTTTTGGGCAGAAGCGGTTGAGACAGCTTGCAAATCGCTTATATCTTCACAAGCTACTCGGCAAGACTGCATACGAGCTTCTCACCGGTAACAAACCCCAAGTTGGATACTTTCGAGTATTTGGCTCAAAGTGCTATATTCTTGATAAGCATCGTCGTTCAAAGTTTGCTCCTAAATCTCATGAAGGTTTTCTACTTGGTTATGGCTCAAACTCTCACACTTACCATGTCTACAACAATTTCACCCGAAAGGTTGAAGAGATGGTAGATGTGAAGTTTGATGAATCTAATGGCTCGCAAGTAGAGCAATTGCCAATTGATGTAGGAGACAAAGACCCTTCAGAAGCAATCCAAGACTTGTCCATTGGCAAAATTAGTCCAACGGAGGTGAAGGAGAGTACTTCATCCGTCCAAGTGGAAGCTTCTACTTCACGACAAGGTGAACCAAGAATCGACACGGAAGCATCCACAAGTGGGACACACCAAGATGAAGAAGACAAGGAAATGCATCAAGACGAACATCAACAACCTCTTTCTCCACCACAACAAGAGAACGACGACGTCAACAATGAATAAGTCCAAGAAGAAGAACAAGATGAAGAAGATGTTCAACGAAGACCCAAGCAAAAGCTCTCACAAGTTCGAGCAAGAATTGCCAAAGATCATTCCATCGAGCAAATCCTCAATGATATACAAACCGGGAGAATCACTCGCTCAAAAACTCGTTTAGCTAACTTTTGTGAAAACTATTCATTCATCTCTAGCATTGAACCTATGAAGGTTGAAGAAGCATTGGAAGATCCGGATTGGATAAACGCTATGCATGAAGAGCTACACAATTTTGAGAGAAACCAAGTTTGGACATTGCTTGAGAAGCCTGACAACAACCACAACATCATTGGTACCAAATGGGTGTTTCGCAACAAGCAAGATGAAGATGGACAAGTGGTTCGCAACAAAGCACGTCTCGTCTCCCAAGGGTACACACAAGTCGAAGGTATGGACTATGGTGAGACATATGCTCCCGTTGCTAGACTTGAGTCCATTCGCATCTTACTTGCCTATGCTAATCACCATAATATCACCTTATACCAAATGGACATTAAAAGTGCTTTTCTAAATGGTGAAATAGAGGAGGAAGTTTATGTCAAACAACCTCCCGGCTTTATCAATCCTAAGAAACCAAATCATGTTTACAAACTTCACAAAGCTCTTTATGGTCTTAAACAAGCTCCTAGAGCATGGTATAAATGCTTGACCAAGTTCCTTATTACAAGTGGTTTTGAAATTGGGAAAATTGATTCTACTCTTTTTACTAAAAGGGTTAATGGAGAACTATTTGTATGCCAAATTTATGCCGATGATATCATATTTGGTTCAACTAACCCTCTCTTTAGTGAAAAGTTTGGAAAGCTAATGTCAGAGAAGTTTGAGATGTCTATGATGAGTGAACTCAAATTCTTTCTTGGTTTGCAAATCAAGAAAACTAAGGAAGGTACATTTGTCTCTCAAACGAAGTACACCAAGGACTTATTCAAGAAGTTCAATATGCAAGAATGCAAAGGTATGTCTCCACCCATGCCTACTAGTGGACATAATGATTTGACCAAAGATGGTGAACCGGTTGATCAAAAGGTTTATCGCTCTATGATTGGTTCATTGTTATACCTATGTGCCTCACGTCCCGATATTATGCTAAGTGTGTGCATGTGTGCACGATATCAAGCTGCTCCTAAAGAATGTCATCTTAAGGCTGTGAAAAGGATAGTGAGATATTTAATCCATACACCAAATTTTGGCATTTGGTATCCTAAGAGGTCTTCTTTTGATCTTGTTGGCTATTCCGACTCGGATTATGCCGGAGACAAGGTTGATAGAAAGTCCACTTCAGGTACTTGTCAATTTCTTGGTAGATCTCTTGTGTCTTGGTCTTCCATGAAACAAAACTCGGTATCCGTATCCACCGCCGAAGCGGAATACATTGTCGCTGGTTCATGTTGTGCTCAATTACTTTGGATGACGCAAACTCTTAAAGATTATGGGATTTATGTGAAACATGTTCCACTGCTTTGTGACAATGAAAGTGCTATCAAAATTGGTCATAATCCTGTACAACATTCTCGAACTAAGCATATTGAAGTTCGTCATCATTTCATTCGAGATCATGTTGCTAAGGGTGACATTGATCTTAAGCATGTTCGCACCGATAAGCAATTAGCGGATATATTTACTAAACCTCTTGATGAGAAAGTGTTTTGCAGGTCGAGAGGAGAATTGAACATCATTGATGCTTCGAACTTGGAGTAGAAACTCCATTGGATACATGCAAGACATGAGCTTATGACTAATCCATGATATATCTCTTATGATAACTATCTTATGTCTTGGATATATTTGCACCTTGCATGTTGTCTAACCCATGTAGGTGCTTGGTTGAATCTAATTCCATGAGATTGCGACTCACTCACATCTTGAGCAATATCTACATCACCAAGACTCTACAGAATGGTCGTTGAAGACAAGGAAGCACAAAACCATTCAAACATATCCTTTGACAAATTCTATGTTGAGCTTCATGATTGTCATTTTTGGATACACAAGTGCTCTTCCTTGCAAGAACTAACCCATGTAGGTAGATGAACTCAAACTCCAAGTGGTTCTCCCAACTCTTGATGAGCTACATCAACCTTGAGCACCCACACAAGTTCAACTGCATGAGCAAGAACCACACCACCACCCAAGGTATGTTATTCCATCCTAGAGTAGCTTTACTCCAAGACATGAGTCAAAGCAACTCAACAAGATGTGAATACATCAAGATGCTTAAACGAAAAATGGTAACCCCATTTTGAGCTTAAATGATGAGTATGACCTATGATCAAGTGTTCTCACTTGACTCCTAAGTCAATATACTCTAACATAGGTGACTATGTCACCGCCCAACTCTAGATGAAGTTCTCTTGTGTTCTTTTTGTGTGTATCTCATGCATGTTTAGTTTCTTTCTCTTTTTCAAAAACAAAAAAAACTCCATCTAGATTTTTCAGTCTCTTCTCTTTTCTTTCTGTTTATGCATGTTTATGTTCTGCAATTTCTGCATTTAATTCCTTGCAAATCCTTCAGGTAATTCATTGCAAATCTTTGTGAGATCCTACATGTCTAGTGAGCTGAGGTGACAAGTGTTTTTCTCTGTGTGAACTCGGTTTCACCGACTTGTAATTTTCGGTCCAACCGAATCTTTTCGGTGCCACCGAAACATACCACTCGGTGCCACCAACTTCGCAACAGGAAAAACAGTTTGCCACTTGTTCTATATTTCTTCTGATCCAGCTCTACTCAATGAATCTTGTCCTCTACAAGCATCACAGTTTTATCCATTGCTTTGTGCTGAGTCTCAAGGACCAAACCTATACGACGGATTCCAGAAAGCCCTTCTTGGAAATTGATGTCAAAGGGGGAGAGAGAGATCACATCAAAGCTTGTTGGAGAGAGAGAGATCACATCAAGGGAGAGAAAAAGTCTCAAGGACCAAACCTACAAGAGAGAACGTATTAAGGGGGAGAGAGAGACTTCCAGGGGGAGAGAATACTCAAGGATCCCAGATGTCCCAGACGCTTGATGCTTGATGTTCAAGAGGAGAGATGTCACATGTCTTTTTAGGGGGAAAGACATGTTCATTTGTATCTTTCAGCTCTGATTTGCTGTTCCTTATCTTCTCCCAATATCCCATGTAAGATTCTGGGGGAGCAAGACACCTAAGGGAAAGAAATCAGTCAAATTCATTGCATATCTTTATTCTTGGGGACATGTTGAATCCAATGTGGTACCTTGTACTCACTCTCTACATGTCATCCCAGTCTTGGTATTCTTGTGGTCTCTTTTGTTTCTCTGGCTAGTGGATGTACCTGTGTTATCTAACTTTGTTTGTGCAGGTTCATTCCATCCTAAGCCAACTCAAGACCACAAGGTAAGTATATGCATCAAAATCATGAGTATGAGGAGTTCTTGCTTATGTACATACTGTTTGCAAGAAGGACTCATAAGCATGAAGGTATTTTCCTTGATAATCTTTTGCTCTGATGCATATGGCCAAGATACATGTAACACATTGCCTACTATGTCATGGTTATGCTCTCACATGCCTCTAGATTTCATATTTACATGAGTGCATACATGTAGGGGGAGCCTATGCTTGTTACATGTCCTTCCAAAGCTTTACTTGCTATTCTTTATATCTTTATCTAAAGCTTTGATGTATGTTGCCATCAATTACCAAAAAGGGGGAGATTGAAAGCACAAGTGCTCCCTAGGTGGTTTTGATAATTGATGACAACATATCTCTTGTTGGACTAACATTTCTATCTAGCATGTTTCAGATAAGTTCAACAATGGAGTGGCATGGACTAAAGGTTGTGGGAACTCCTTCAAGATGCTAAGGACAAAGGATTGGCTAAAGCTTCAAGCTCAAGACTCTTCATCTTACATTTTAGTGATCCAAGATCACATTGAGTCCATAGGAAAAGCCAATACTATCAAGGAGGGATGAGGTGTTGCTTAATGAGCCTCTTGCTTCATGTGCTTAATGATATGCTCCAAAATCCTCAGCTACTTTCCCACTTCCACATATGACCTAAACCCAAAGCCAAACTCGGACCTACCGATTATTCCTATCCGGCGCCACCGAGTTTCACCTGTCATAGCCACTGCCAGAAACCCTAATCAGTTCGGTCTCACCGATGGGATCTCGGTCTCACTGAGATGGGCTTGCAAACTCTCTGTTACCTATTGCAATATTTTCGGTCCCACCGAGATATGCAATCGGCACCACCTAGTTTGCTTGGCCAACTCTCTGTTTCACTTATTACCCAAATCGGTCCCACCGAGTTTGAGTAACCAGTCAAACCGAGTTTTGGATTTACCCTAACCCTAGCACATCGGTCCCACCGAGTTGATCCAGTCGGTCCCACCGAAAATATCTAACGGTCACTAGGTTTCCTATTTCGGTCTGACCGAGTTTGTTGATTCGGTCCCACCGAGATTGGTAAATCATGTGTAACGGTTGGATTTTGTGTGGAGGCTATATATACCCCTCCACCTCCTCTTCATTCGTGGAGAGAGAACCATCAGACTAAGCCTACACTTCCAGCATCCTATTTCTGAGAGAGAACTACCTACTCATGTGTTGAGGCCAAGATATTCCATTCCTACCATATGAATCTTGATCTCTAGCTTTCCCCGAGTTGCTTTCCACTCAATCCTTCTTTCCACCAGATCCAAATCCTATGAGAGAGAGTTGAGTGTTGGGGAGACTATCATTTGAAGCACAAGAGCAAGGAGTTCATTACCTACACACCATTTGTTACTTCTTGGAGAGTGGTGTCTCCTAGATTGGCTAGGTGTCACTTGGGAGCCTCCGACAAGATTGTGGAGTTGAACCAAGGAGTTTGTAAGGGCAAGGAGATCGCCTACTTCGTGAAGATCTACCGCTAGTGAGGCAAGTCCTTCATGGGCGATGGCCATGGTGGGATAGACAAGGTTGCTTCTTCGTGGACCCTTCGTGGGTGGTTGCTTCTTCGTGGACCCTTCGTGGGTGGAGCCCTCTGTGGACTCGCACAACCATTACCCTTCGTGGGTGGAGCCCTCCGTGGACTCGCGCAACCTTTACCCTTCGTGGGTTGAAGTCTCCATCAACGTGGATGTAGGATAGCACCACCTATCCGAACCACGGGAAAAACATCCGTGTCACCAATTGCGTTCGAATTCTCCAAACCCTTCCCCTTAGATTCTTGCAATTTGCATGCTTTACATTCCGCTGCTCATATACTCTTTGCATGCTTGCTTGATATGTATTATGTATGTTGAAATTGTGCCTAAAACTCCACTCAAACCAAAAAGGCCTAAAAATTGCAACTTTAGCACTAAGTGTCTAATCCCCCCCCCCCCCACTAGACACATCTACTTCTAGATCCTACAAATACAAACCTTTTGGCAATATTTTCTTCTAACATTTTTGGAGTGTCATTTTAGCTCCTCTCATATTTTTGCTCAAGTATTTGTCAGGTATTTTTTGAAGTAAATTTCAATTGCCAAAACCAAATTCAAATCAAATAAAACTCAAATGCCTCTAAAATTTCCAAATGCCACTCAATTCAAACAAAATGCATAGATGCTTAGCTAAAAATTGTAAAACATTCCAAATTGAAAATTTGGGATGTTACACTTTTGGGCATCATGACCTGTCTAGTGGTAAACCACTAGGATGCTTTCAAGTTCTTATATGCAGGAACACATAGTGTATTGGACTATGCATAAATAGATACCCAAAGTGGAACAAGTTTTCAAAATATCAAGCCACACAAGCATGCTCAATGGCACGACAGATAAAGGTGTTTCTTCTATCCTATTACAAGGAGCTTCAAAACGGCCCACATTGAATAATTGTTTCAAGCAGTGGCAGACTGTAGCTGATAAACCAGTCTCCTGTTTAGGATGCTTCATCAGGACGGCTTGACGAATGAGGGTCATTTTGTGCAGTCACCTCCTCTTTATCCCTCCCTAGACGCAAGAAATCAACCGCTGAACAATCGATTCTGGTTAAAGCTTGAAACACAGCCTCTTCATGGATAAGGCTGGAGGGGTCAATGTCAGGAGCGTAAGTATGCTTATGGATTGGAGGCACAAGCTCTTCAACTTCATGGATCACAGCGGGTTGTCTCTTTCCCTTTGCATCGTAAACCAGTTGGAAGTGAGATAAATCTGTGTCCTCCGCCAGTTTGCTTGCTATTGGCCGCATCTCCTTTGTCAGCCTTCGCAGATCGTCATTATTGAAGTCTAAGTCGTCTTCCTTCACGCCAGGGTATCCTTTGATGATGTCTGCCGGTTCAAGATCCGGAATCCATGCCTTGGCCCGATTAGCGCGGTCAGCGCTTCGGATCTTGCAGCTGCTCTCTTCAGTTTGGTGATCCGGGCAGGTAGCATGGCCAGCTTCTCAAGTGTTTCCTTTATCAATGATGGCGCCGGCTTGTTATATGCTGCAGTGCAAATAGCACGCTGGGATCCAGAATATAGCTGTTCCATTAAGGTGTACGCCGCTTTAAGTTTCATCCACATCTCAGAGCCCAGATGAGCAATGTGGGTGTCTATCACGGTTTAGTATCAGTAAACTGGTCAATGATAAGATCTTATGAATTAGATAAACGGCATGAGGAGGTACTTACCAAACACAGCGGACGTCATGGCATCAATCTGCCGCGTCAAGCCGGTCAGTTCATCTACCACTGGCTTCAGGGCTGCTTCTACGTCCTCGGCTTTCCTGGTTAAACCGGCCTTTTCTGTTTCCCAGTCAGCACGCTCCTTGTTGAAGGTTTCTTTCAACTTTTCCATAGCTGACAGGGCATTGGCCAGTTCCTCTTTGGCTTTGGAAGCCTCTGCTTGTTGAGACTTTACGTTCTCTTGAAGATCAGCGGTTTGAGCATCCCTCTTGCTCAGCTCGACCTGCAAAGGCGAAGATATGTCAACTACGGGATATGTATTTTCTAAAGTACCAAGCGTATAACAAGTTATGCACTTTGTACTTCGGGGCTAATGCCTATTTGCTATGTCATCAACAAATCTTTCACAAGTCTCAAGTACAATGCAAGCTTTATCCTTAACACTTGGGGGCTAATGTACATCTGTTCAAAACTGACACATTGATTCAAGACCCGGTTTACCTCGCAAAGCTAAACCGGCCCTTGGTGGCTACACCGATGAAAACTGCATGAATACAATGATAAAGTATCGGTTTCATTCTTACTGAGGACTTGACACATTGAAGATCAGCACGCAAGGATTAAGATATTACAAAGTCCCGGTTTATGATTAGCACCATAAACCGTCCCTTGGGGGCTACTTGGACTGATGTTTAGACTTTGGAATCAAGAAATGAAAGGTGATGAAAATACCTCATAGCGTTCCTTCATCAGGTTCACCAAACCGGCTTCATAATCACGGTTTGAGTGTAGACGGTTTAAAAAACCGAAGTGTAGTTCTTCAGCACTGAGATGGGCCTAGCTTGACAAATCAGTGCTCCATTTACCCTTCTCCATGGCAGCACGCTCTTCCTTGGCACTATGTTTGGCCAATATTACAGGATGGCGAGGAGAGCTGTGGCCCATGCCGGTAATGATAACATCGTCTCCTTGGCCTCCAGTAGTTTTTACGGGTGATCGTGGAGTGTCAGTAGCTCTCACCGGACTAGCCTGGATTGGATCTGTCGGTTCAGTATCAGGCACAACAGTATCAGCTTCTGGTTGTTCGTTTATATTGTGATCTTGAAGGGATGGCTCATCACCAGTGGCTTCAGGATGGGGACCCTCCGGTTCACCAGTTCGGTCCGGTTCACCTGTTTGCTCATGTTCAAGAACCACCTGGTCTTCAGACGGATTGTTCACCCGAGCTTTTTTGCAGGGTCTGGCTTTGGCTCTACAAACAAGAATAAAAGACGTGAAAATTAAGCATAGCACTTAAGGTATGAAAACATTCGAAGAAATGGGTTTGAGTGCTTACCCAGCTACAGTTTTGAGAGGAGGAAGTTGGGTTGCGGTTGACTCGCCAGATGATGAGGGAGGTGTCACCTGATAATTTGAATCGAACGGATTAAGAGGTTGTTGGAAATAACCTGCCTGGGGATAAGAATTGTCAGGAGTGGGGGAGACCTCAGATCGGCACTTTCGAACCGAGGTGTCAGGTAAACCAGCCGAAGTGACCTGTTGGCCGCTGTGCCAGGTTGTCCGGCGAGCCTCGTGCTACTGTGTCTTCAAAATAAATGTTGGATCCAAGTAAGCAAGAGGATGAGAAAAGCTTACTTTCCGGACCGCTTGACGGATTTTTTGTGTTGGCATAGAGTCTGAACCGGAGGAAAGGGTAATTACCTCTACATTGTCAGCCTGGCTGCCCTCCACGTCCTCCTGATAAGTATCATTGTTAATGAGATGCATGAAAAGGGAGCCAGGTGAATCAAGTTCTACCTCAACTTCCGGTTCATCTGTGTCGCCATCAAGTTCCATGCTAATGCGTTCAGCTGCCTTCCGCTTTGAGGTTCTCTTGAGGGCTTTTGTTTTGGGACGGGATGGCTTTGCCGCTTTCTCTGTAGGTTTCTTCTTCCAGAATGGATCATCACCCTGTTTATAAACAAGCAGAAGGATATTCACGGGTTGAAAAGTTTAAAAAGATATCGAAGATAAAAAGGAAGGATAGTACTTACAGCAGGCGGTTTGTTTTTTGTGTAGAAGGGGTTCAAGCCGGTTTGGCGGCAGACAGATTCCGATTCATTTAAAATCTTCTTGACACTTTCAGTAACTTCTTCATCGGTTAATTGAATGTTGATGTGCCATTGGGAATCTTCTAATTCACCAGTGTACTCACACATTAAACTGGAGCAGCGGCTTAATGGCAAGATGCTCCAGGATATCCAGCAACGCACAAAATCAACGCCTGTTAAACCGTTGGCCATAAAGGCTCGGAGTTTGGCGAGTTGAGGGGCATATGAAGCCCGTTTCGTAGCACTTAAACGTTGCGGCAGTGGATGAGTGTTGGAAAGCCGGTGGGCGCGGTAACCCGGCAGAGGATTCTCGTCTTCAGGGGAAGTATCTTTACAGTAGAACCATGTTTGGTTCCAATCTTTGGGGTGACTGTGCAGCTTGGCATGAGGGAATTCAACCTCTTTCCTTTTTTGAATAGAGACACCACCAAGTTCAGTGTTGGGTCCGTCTACAAATTCAGTGCGCCGGTTCAGATGAAAAAAAATCCCGGAAAAGCTCAGCAGTTGGTTCTTCTTGTAAGTACACCTCACAGAAAACTTGGAAATTGCATATATTAGACACCAAGTTGGGTCCAATGTCTTGAGGATGGAGCTGGAAACTGGCAAGCACATCCCGGAAAAACTTTGACCCTGGCGGTTTGAAACCACGGCCCATATGGTCAACAAATACCACTACTTCACCCTGCTTAGGGGTAGGGGGATTCTCCGTTCCTGGAATGCGCCACCGGATCTCATTCTTTTTGGGCAAGGTACCAATCCTGACCATTCCGTTAAGCTGTTCTTCGGTAACCCGTGAAGGAGCCCAGTTGCAAGCATAAAACTGTTTGGCCATTGCAAACGAAAAGCTGAAAGGAAATTCTAGTTTACAAATCATTCATGGTGATACATAAGATGCGACAGAACAAATACATGCAAGTATGTAAATTGTGCAAACCGGAGGCTGGTACTATAATGAAGGACAAGGCAATATCAGAACAAAGGAATGCACATGCTGTTAAACGGAAGTACAACAACGGAGGCAAAAGGCTTGTCCGGTTCACCAGAGGGCTAACGGTATATGATAGATTGCTTTTACAAAGGTAAACCGCCTATGTGGTAAAGAGGATACAGATCTAAGGCAAGAATGACTAAGTTAGATAAATACATATTTCATAAGGTTGTAGTGAAATTTTGGATCTACCGTTACACAAGAAAATAAAAGAATTTAGGCCTAAAAGGTTGATCTCGAAGCAGTTTACAAGGGACCAGATCAGTGTTTTATGCGCATAAAGGTTTGTTTCGGTAACAGAAGATAAGCCATCACGTGGAGTACATCAGGTTTGAAGTTTTATCCATGGACTAAGAAGAAACAGGGGAAGAACATTGCCGGAGTCTCGATGAACTTTGATGAACGAGGAAACCCTAGATATATCTATAGCGGAGAAAGAAAGGGACTTACAGTGGCTGTCAAGGCAGCGGAGGTATGTCGTGGTTCTTTGGTGCAACCAGGTTGATGCAGCGGCCGGCGGAGATGTCGCAAGGAGGAAGAAGAAGTGAAGGAGACGAAGGGGAAAAAGGAGAAGGGCCCACGGTCCTATTTATAAGGTGAAGCGATAAGCGACAAGTGCGGGAATCGAGGATCTCAAAATGGATAGTTAATAAGGATGTCGCCTTGATGGTTGGATATTCATTAATGAAGGGAATCTTCGGCTTCAAATCAATAGATGCCGTCAGGGCGGTTTACTACGAATTTAAAGGATGACATCACGGCGGTTTACCAGATTTATAAAAAGGTGACATGGCAAGAATTTTTCTAAGTATTGAAGATTGACATGAACAGGTTCAAATCAATCTGGGTCCTAATGTTGGGGATATGATTACTGGAGGTAAACCGGCTAGGAATGGCCGGGTTAACTCCATGAAGATAGAAGCCCATGAAGACGTGAAGATGGTGGCGCTTTACGAAGGCCCAAAGGCGGGTTAAACCCTGTAGATGTAAACTGACTTTGTCATGTAACTTGTATTGTAAGTTAGAGGAATAGAGACCGAGCCGGACACATCTATGATCCGGCCTCGGGACTCTGTAAACCGGCGGGCGTCAACCTATGTATATAAAGGGATACCCCGCCGCGGTTTGAGGACAACAGACAACAACTCGAGAGGCAGGCAAAGTGGATTCGCTCCCTGGTCATCGTAACCCTATCAATACCAATCACAACTAGACGTAGGCTTTTACATTCATCGAAGGGGCTGAACTAGTATAAAACTCCTCGTGTCCCCTTGTCCGATTTAACCCCTTTAAGCTAACCCGTAGCGATGGCTCCACGACTAAGTCCTTTCACAAGGACATCTGCCGTGACAAACCCACGACAATCACCTTAGAACAAATTGAAAACTTGGATAAAAAGATGCAAAATCTTGCTAATAAATTTGGGTCGAAAGCGGGTGATGTCTTTAAATTGCTAAGGGAGAAGGAAACTGTAGTTAACGAGAGAATAGAAGAAAGTCCTTCTCGGATCGATAAGTTGGAAGAAATTTTTAACAACTTGAGCTTTGCTTTTTCTTTTGTTAAATCTATTGAAAAAACTCCCGCAAAAATTGGGAAGATTACTCAAGTCACTAAGAACAAGGGTGCAACTTCTAGTAATAACAAAGAAGATCTTAAGATGATTAGTATTTACCGCAACTTTGTTGAAGTTGTAAACCCTACTTACACGAATTTATTCTTCAATCCTATTCCTAGGAGTATTATTATCAAAAATATGCATGCTAAAATTTTGAATATTTATGGTTGTGTGATTGAGGAATTGGAAACCAAAGATGACAATACGTGAATCTATGCATTATGCCTAGCTTGCGGCATAAAATTATAGAGCTTGTTGGGAGGCAACCCAATGAATAAATTTTATTTTTGCCTTTTTCTTGCTGTTCTTGTGTGTTTTCACAATTATGCTACTGTTATGATTGTGTTTTTTTATGATTTAGTTAGTTTTGTGCCAAGTAAAGTCTTTGGGATTATGTTGGGTGATAGTTGATTTGATCTTGTTGGAAAATAGAAAATTTTGTGCCCAGTAAAACAATTTTTAAAAATCAAGAAGCAAAAAAAAATTTGAATGTTTAACGAAAGATTGATATACGAATTGCTCATATTTTCCTAATTTTTCAGAATTTTTGGAGTTACAGAAGTATAAGAAGTTTTCATATTACTACAGACTATTATGTTTTTTACGGATTCTGCTTTCTTTGTGTTGTGTGCTTATTTTTATGAATATATGGATTGTATCGGGGGGGTATAAGCCATGGTAAAGTTGGAATACAGTAGATATAATGCGAAAAAATATGAATGGGTTTGCAACAGTACTTAGAGTGGTGATTTTCTATCTCATACTAACGGATCTCATGAAGGTTTTTGTTGAGTTTTGTGTGATTGAAGTCTTCAAGTTTTGGGTGAGATCACGATGGATGAAGGAATAAGGAGTGAAAATAGCCTAAGCTTTGGGATACCCCATGGCACCCCAAGTTATTATTCAAAGAGAAACAAGCAACTACGCTTGGGGATGCCCTGAAAGGCATCCCCTCTTTCTTCCAACGACCATTGGTATTTTACTTGGAGCTTCATTTTTATTCGTCACATATCATGAGTTTTTCTTGGAGTGTATTTTATTATATGAGTTCTTTCTTGTTTTTCTTTTTATTTTGTGTCATTTATCCTTGCTGGATACACATATTTGAGAGAGCCAAAATTATGCTATGATTTGTTAGAATTGCTCTATATGCTTCACTTAAAAAAATTAGCTATGGAATTGCTCTAGTACTTCACTTATATGTTTTTGAGAACGGTGTGCTTTAATATTTTTGAAGAAATGCTCTCATGCTTCACTTTGATTTATTTGAGAGTTAGTAAACTTTTGAAGAAATTCTCTCATGCTTCACTTATATTATTTTGAGAGATGAAAAAATAATGCTCATGTTCTTCACCTAAATTTGTTTGAGCTTGTCAAAAGCAACATATGAAATTAGTCCCAAAGTGATAGACATTCAAGAGGGATATAATAAAAACTTGTCATTGCACGAGAGTAAGGCGGGTAATAGGGATGCCCAGTCCTGAAATGAAAAAGAAATTTACTTTATGTTGTCAAATAATAAATCCTTGGAAAGTTATGGTATGGAAGGCACCCATCCATACGGCTAGCCATGGATTGTGAAAGAATGGTGGAAAAAGGAATAAACTTTATTTTCTGTTTGGGAACCGCCTATGATATATCTAGCATGGAAGGTGTTGGGAATTACTCGGTCATTTTCATTGACGGGAAAAGTATGCCTCTGAATAAAATTATCTCTCAATTTAAGCTTTGAGCTCTGGCACCTCTGCAAAGCCTTGAGCTTTGGCGGGTCATTTTCATTGACGGGAAAAGTATGCCTCTGAATAAAATTATCTCTCAATTTAAGCTTTGAGCTCTGGCGGGTAATAGGGATGCCCAGTCCTGAAATGAAAAAGAAATTTACTTTATGTTGTCAAATAATAAATCCTTGGAAAGTTATGGTATGGAAGGCACCCATCCATACGGCTAGCCATGGATTGTGAAAGAATGGTGGAAAAAGGAATAAACTTTATTTTCTGTTTGGGAACCGCCTATGATATATCTAGCATGGAAGGTGTTGGGAATTACTCGGTCATTTTCATTGACGGGAAAAGTATGCCTCTGAATAAAATTATCTCTCAATTTAAGCTTTGGGAACCGCCTATGAATGAAAAAGAAATTTACTTTATGTTGTCAAATAATAAATCCTTGGAAAGTTATGGTATGGAAGGCACCCATCCATACGGCTAGCCATGGATTGTGAAAGATTGGTGGAAAAAGGAATAAACTTTATTTTCTGTTTGGGAACCGCCTATGATATATCTAGCATGGAAGGTGTTGGGAATTACTCGGTCATTTTCATTGACGGGAAAAGTATGCCTCTGAATAAAATTATCTCTCAATTTAAGCTTTGAGCTCTGGCACCTCTGCAAAGCCCTACTTCCCTCTGCAAAGGGCCTATCCATTTACTTTGTGCAGTTTTATTTTTATTTGAGTCTCCATCTTCTCTTATAAAGCACCAACAAGGGAGCACTATGATCTACTTGAGCATTTGTGTGGCTAATATGCGAGTGTGTTTCATGAATGGATCAATGATTGAGCATCATGGCCTAGGGATAATTTGCTTTAGTGTTGATATTTTGCAAGACATGATTGCTTGTTGATATGCTTGAGTATTGAAATTTTCATGTCAAAAATAGATTATTGCTTTGAACCATATAAAAGTCCAAATGTTCATGCTACAAAAGAAAAGAATATGTGATGAACATGTTAGGCAGCATTCCACATCAAAAATTCTGTTTTATCATTTACCTACTCGAGGACGAGCAGGAATTAAGCTTGGGGATGCTGATACGTCTCCAACATATCTATAATTTTTGATTGTTACATGCTGTTATACTATCATTCTTGGATTTTACAATCATTTTATAGAAACTTTATATCATTTTTTGGGACTAACCTATTACATAGTGCCCAGTGCTAGTTGATGTTTTTTTGCTTGTTTTCTACTTCGAAGAAAATCAATACCAAATGGAGTCCAAACGCAGCGAATCTTTTTGGAGAATTTTTCTAGACTAGAAGACACCTGATGGGCCAAAGAAGTACCTGAGGGGGCTTCGAGGGGAGGACAACCCACCAGGGCGCGCCAGGAGGCCCAGGCACGCCCAGGTGGATTGTGCCCACCTCAGTGGCCTCCTGCACCGCCTCTTTGCCCTATAAATCCTGAAATATTCTAGAAACCAAGAACCATGGGATCCAATCTAAACACCATCACGGAGGGGTTCATCATCCTCATTGGTGCCTCTCCGATGATGCGTGATTAGTTCACCATAGACCTACGGGTCCATAGGCAGTAGCTAGATCGCTTCCTCTCTATCTCTCTTTTGATTCTCAATACAATGGTCTCTTGGAGATCTATTTGATGCAAGTCTTTTTGCAGTGTGTTTGTTGGGATCCGATGAACTTTGAGTTTATGATCAGATCTATATCCATGAATATTATTTGAGTCTTCCTTTGATCTCTTATATGCATGATTATTTATAGCCTCGTATTTCTTGTTCGAATATTTGGTTTAGTTAGGCCAACTAGATCAATTTTTCTTGCCATGGGAAGAGGTGCTTTGTGATGGGTTCGATCTTGCAGTGTTCTTTCCCAGTGACAGAAGGGGCAGCAAGACACGCATGTATCGTTGCTATTAATGATAACAAGATGGGGGCTATTCCTACATGAATAGATCTCATCTACATCATGTCATTGTTCTTATTGCATTACTCTGTTTCTCCATGAACTTAATACAGTAGATGCATACTGGATAGCGGTCGATGTGTGGAGTAATAGTAGTAGATGCAGGCAGGAGTCAGTGTCATGGTTCAACATGGCAACCTATGGGACCATCGGCCCCTTTGTGGTTTGGCAAGGGGTAAGGGCGCGTTGCACAATGAGCGGAGGCTGTAGGGCAGCATGACAGCGATGACACAGGCAATTTTTACCCAGGTTCGGGCCGTCACGAGGCGTAAAACCCTACTCCTGCTTTGGTGGATTGATGGGAGGACCGTGAAGAACGCGCAACACTCAAGCCTGCCATGGTCGCCTTGGGACAAGAGAAGCTACGTGTGTATGAGTGTACGAGGGTCCGAATCCTTTCTAAGGTTGCTCGGCCCTCCTTTTATAGGTGAAGGGGTTACCACAATGGCAAAACAGTCATTCTCCAATGATTAGATAGCCATAGTGCTATCATACCTAACACTGCAGACACGACAAGGTGCATTAAATGCACCGCTTAGTGTCACATCATGGCCGTAGCCCGGCAAGCCTTGCCGTGCTATTCAACCACCTTCTCGTCTGCCTGTGTGACACACCTCTAGACGGGTGTCATTTAGGGGTATCTTCCTCAAAAATGGCTGCCACATGCCAAATGACCTCCACTTAATCACTTGGTGGTTCGACACCGCACTGATACTTGACTTGAGTCACTGTGAGGTGGAGCGGTGGAGCCTTGGTGGGGTGATCCGCCCTCGTCGTCCCCGGCAAGCTTGCCTGGGGAGTCTTGAGACTTGTCTTCGGCGTGGCCTTGACCTGAATGGGCTTGCCTGCTCGGCAAGGGGGAGGTCTTTCCTTAGTGATATCTTGCTCTTTTTGGCTTGTCTTGGTCTTCATGGTCCACCCCTTGATTCCTCAAAGAACTATATCTTTAGCTTGGCCTTGTCTTGGAAGCTTGGTGCTGCCGCGGAGGAGGCCTGCTGTCCGTGCATAAGTCAGGGGGAATATACACCCCTGTTTGTGTACCCGGACAGAAGCCCCCGGGCCTGAGCCTTATGTGTTGCCGTGCATGTTGGGTTAGGCCCCAAACAGTGCACGAACACGTGTCGAGGGAACGCTACGCGTGCAGCGGTTCGTCAGGATGACTAGTCGTCCAACGTCTGCTCCGCGTAATTACCGCAGGTCATGGGGTTGTGGGACTGTAGCAGTTAGTGTAAAACTGTAATTTTCTGACAGAAAACAGTGAAGGGTCGCGCTCCCCCCCATGTTATGTTCCCTTAAAAAGAGAAAAATGCGTAGGGCACTGCTCATTTGCGCCTGTTTCACCATCAACCATATTCTTCCTCAAGCCAAGCATCTGCCCCCTCGTCCACATTCGCCTCCGATCCTCGTCCATCTCTCCTCTTTCCATCCCCACCACATCTTGCGAGGATGGGAAAGAAAACCGCCGCTACCAAGGGGAAGCAGGCGACCACCACGAAAGAGGTGGCCACGGAGGGGAGCAAGAAGAGAGCAGCAGAGCTGGATAAGAAGCGAAGGGGTGCTGCGGCCTTCTTCCCATCAAATCTGGACAGCGACATATTGGTTGCGAGCTATGGATAGATGAGGGGGAGGGAAGTTCCAAAGGGACATGGTGAACCCATGGTCCTGCCGGAGGGGAAAAGGATCTGTCAAACTCGTACTGATTCTTTTGCCCATATTTCCTCTACGGCCTCTATCCCCCCTTCTCGGATTTTTTGAGGCGATGATGGTGGTGTAGGGTTCCACCTTTTGGACTTCACGCCAAATGCAATGGCATGCATGGCAATTTTCTCTCATTTGTGTGAAAACTTTGTTGAGGTTGCCCCCAATGTGGATCTGTTAAGGAATTTTTTCATCCCGCGAGTGGAGAACAAGGCCCACCGTTCCGGGAACGTAAGCTGGATCCCTTGGGTGTTGAGGGAAATTTGGGATTACCTTCCCGGTCAGCAGCATGGCTGATGGGAGGAGTGGCGGGCAGACTAGTGCTGGATCCAGGACAAGGAGGCCCCAAAATTTTGCCAGGCATGGACGGAGTGCATTGTGCGCGTAAACGACTGGAGGGAATTTGTCCTTACTGACGATAGGCTTAGCCCAGTGGTGAACAGGATCACCCATTTGAAGGCTGGCGAGTTAACCATCGAACAAGTGGGAGCCAATTTCCTTCGATGACGCATTGCGCTGCTGCAGAAGAGGGACATGTTTGCTTGGTGGTATGGAGACGCGGGGGACAGGATGCGCCTATACCTGGGCCCGACCAACAATTTGGCAGTCTATGGCCATGCTTGGTTGTGCGAACAACTGTTCGGAAGCCTTGGGACATTCGAATTGCCGACAAGTGTTGTCTTGTTGAATGTCAACTCTGCCCTGGACCAGATTTTGAAGTGGATGCCTGATTGCAATGCTTACGGGGTTGCGGACGATTGGCAACTACCTGAGTGTTGGATGCAAAACTTGAATGGACTTCCAGCTTGGTGGAAAGAGCGACCAGGGTGGAGAACAACATGTTCAAGTGCACCTCCAAGTTAGAGGCGGAGTTTATTAAGAGGCGGATTGAGGAAGATAAAGTGTTTCGGGCGGCCGAAAAGGCGAAGCCCAGAAAGGTGGGGGCAGAAGGGTAAGGGAAAGCCGAAGGTGAGGGCTCCTCCCATGACAGGAGCGAGGTGCATACCATGGAGGAGGCTACTTGGGATGACCTTGCTGGTGGTGAGCCTACCGGGATCGAAGCTTTATATGTCGTGGGCCTAGGAAGGGGACGAGGCTAAGGCAGTGGAGCAGCCTAGTGAGGAGTGGCTTTCAGCGAGCCCGCAAGCCCAGAGCCAGACTTGGATCGGTGCCCTCGTAGGCGAGCAGCTGGACGGGGTACAGTGGCCCCTGCCCATGAGCCTACCGTTAGGAAGGTAAAGAGGATTGCCTCTAAGAGCGACAAGCTGGAAGTGGAGCGCCGGTATTCTTCTTGCCTCTCCAAAGCCAAGACCCCTCCCGCCAAGCGTCGAGAAGTCACAGGGGTCGACTCCATCTCCCAATCAAACTCGAGCTCCTCACTCAGCTCATCATCACTGGAGCCCCCCGCGCCTCGGCAGGAATTGAAGTTGCCGGGAAGCACTGTCCCTCCAACCCTGAAGAGAAGCAGAGCACACCGCCACCTATGGAGTTCGTGTTGAGCTCCATGCTCATGGATCTAGAGTAAGGCAGCCGCTTTTCTTTTCCTTTTTGGTCTTGCGTATTTGCTGATTTGTTGACTCGATCTTGTTTGCCGCCTTCGATAGAGAAGAAGAGGAGGAAGAGAGCCTCGTGCACCGCTCCAAATGGCTCAGGCATGTGGAGCCATCGGGGCCCTCGAAGGGCCTGGGCTTGGCGGGAAGCAACGCGAATGGTCCAGCGACAAGCCCTCAGCCCATCCCTGGCATGGAAGTACGGGGCAGGTCTCCCCTGCCAAGGGTGGCGCGGAGGAGGATGTCTCATCTTCAGCCAAGGAAGGGGAGGTTCCTACAGGCGAGGTTCTATAGGAGGGGTCCACCCTTCCTAATGCCCGAGTTGGGGGATCCCTGACGAGGATCTCCATGGAAGGGTCGGTCCAAGCTGATGCAATGGTCATCGAGGAAGAGGGTGGAGATAGCATCGGGGCAACTGATGATGCCAGGGAAACCGAAGCTCTTCCACAGCAAACAAGCCCAGGTAACTTCCTTGTCTTTCCTGTCCTCTATCACTTTTATCATTTTGTCCCAAATCTCCTAATCTTTCGAATCTTCTGAACTCTTAACACTGCTCGTTGTTCTTGTTTGTAGTCTCATCGGCTGAGGAGCCCGGGCTGTTGGAGGGGGTAGCCAGCATCAGAAAAGATGCTGCTAAGGAGACCACCAAGATCGCTGCCGCGGAGGGGCAAGACCATGCTGCCGGGGACATCTAGGAGCCCCCAAGGGAAGCAGAGAAAGCCCCCGGCAGTGCATCAGGGTTAGGGGTGGTGATTGAAGAGAAAATCCCCCTTCAGACCATGAGACCTCTTTCCTCATTTGGTATTTCGGCTGGGACCCCGCAACCATCTTCGAGCCAATTGGCGTTGGTGCTTGCCCAGCCTGGTCTCAGAGTCCCCGGCTCTTCGGAAACAATGAGTGCGGATCTTGATGAGGAGATCCAACGCATCATAGCACCATTGTCCCAGCAGATTGGAGAAGCCGACGATCCTACTGATGCAATAATGGACATGTCCTTCCTAGAGTTTGTGGCAACAAGCATCAAGGAGATGCAGAGCCCATATGGCCAAAAGTGGTAGGCACTCAAGGAGCAGCACAATTCCGCCAACAGTAGGGATCAAAAGCTGAGGGACAAGGGTAGCGAGCTTCGCGAATGGCATGGCAAGCAAGGGCATCTATTCCCGGGAAGAGAAACTCGAGGCCACCCTCATCAGCAAGAATGAGGAACTGGAGGCCCTTGTCCAGCAGCGCACCAACGTGTTGGAGGGCAAGCACAAGGCGGCCCTTGATGCACTCTCCATCGATTTTGCCGCCCAATTAAAGAAGATTGTTGATGACCTTGCTGCTGCCTCCACTGCCAAAGCTGATCTTGACCAACAGGTGGCCAAACTGACAGAAGAGCTTGTCGGGAGTATCAAGGAAGCCGCGACTCTCAAGGAGGAGGTGCAGAAAGCAGAGATCCTTCAGAAGAAAGTGCAATTGCAGCTCTCCTTCAAGAGCCAAGATCTTGACACTGCCAATGGCAGCATCACTGACATGAAGGCAAGGTTCGCCACCTTGGAGAGATCGATCGAGTCCGGCAGGGTTCGTGAAAAGCAGCTGCTGAAGGACTTGGAAAATAGAAGGATCCTCCGAAGGATGCGGAGGACAAATTAGCAAATCATGTCCAGCAACGCGACCTCTGGATCAAGAGCTTGGTCAACATTGCCGAACGCCTCACTGTCCAGGTCGCATCAATGGGAATGGAGAGCCCAGCATTCTCAGTCACTAGGCACGAGGTCCCAAGCGTCAAGCTGGCGTTCTTCTTCAATGGATTGATAGAGGGACTAAATAAACATGATGAAGGAAGAGCCACACACTTCGCAAGCGAGTCCCAAAAGCTCACCCTTAATGCCCTCATCATGGTCTTGAGCAACCTCGCCTGTCGCCACCCCGACCTTGACCTTGCAGACGGCGTCAGGAGGCTCCCGGCAGGTGCTGACGTTTCTACTGCTGTGGAGAAAGCAGGCCCCTTCGCCGACAAGGTCCTTTCCGTCCCCAGGGCTTGAGAGGGCGCCAAGCATGGTTCTTGAACCATTCGTGTAGCCTTGTTTTCATGTAACAAAACATTATGCATGTCTTGTGTTATACTCGTTCTACTTTTATTCGTACTGAACTGGTCCTTTAATAAAGTTTGAGTGCATGCTATTGATATGTCTCCAACGTATCTACTTTTCCAAACGCTTTTCCTCTTGTTTTGGACTCTAATTTGCATGATTTGAATGAAACTAACCCCGAACTGAAGTTGTTTTCAGTAGACCTACCATGGTGTTGTTTTTCTGTAGAAATAAAAGTTCTCGGAATGGAACGAAACTTTGCGAGGATTTGTTATATCAATAGTAAGAATTTTTGGAGCCAAGACCTGCAGGAGAGGGGCACCTGGGTGGGCACAACACACCAGGGTGCGCCCCCTGCTATCTCTTGAGCACTGCATTGGTTTTCCCTTAAAGAGGAAAGGGTGATCCAGCAAAGTAGCATAAGTATTTCCCTCAGTTTTTGAGAACCAAGGTATCAATCCAGTAGGAGACTACACGCAAGTCCCTCGTACCTGCACAAACAAATAAGAACCTTGCAACCAACGCGATAAAGGGGTTGTCAAGCCCTTCATGCTCACTTACGAGAGGGAGATCTGATAGAGATAATAATAATAAGATAAATATTCTTGGTAGTTTTATGATATAGATTGAAAGTAAAGATTGCAAAGTAAAATAGATTGGAAACTTATATGATAAAAGATAGACCCGGGGGCCATAGGTTTCACTAGTGGCTTCTGTCAAGATAGCATAAGTATTACGGTGGGTGAACAAATTACTGTCGAGCAATTGATAGAAAAGTGCATAATTATGAGAATATCTAGGCATGATCATGTATATAGGCATCATGTCCGCGACAAGTAGACCGAAACGATTCTGCATCTACTACTATTACTCCACGCATCTACCGCTATCCAGTATGCATCTAGAGTATTAAGTTCATAAGAACATAGTAATGCATCAGGAAAGATGACATGATGTAGAGGGATACACTCAAGCAATAGGATATAAACCCCATCTTTTTATCCTCGATGGCAACAATACAATACATGCCTTGCTGCCCCTGCTGTCATAGGGAAAGGACAGCGCAAGATTGAACCCAAAGTTAAGCACTTCTCCCATTGCAAGAAAGATCAATCTAGTAGGCCAAACCAAACTGATAATTCGAAGAGACTTGCAAAGATAACCAATCATACATAAAAGATTTCAGAGAAGAATCAAATATTGTTCATAGATAAACTTGATCATAAACCCACAATTCATCGGATCTCGACAAACACACCGCAAAAAAAGAGTTACATCAAATAGATCTCCAAGAAGATCGCGGGGAACATTGTATTGAGATCCAAAGAGAGAGAAGAAGCCATCTAGCTAATAACTATGGACCCGAAGGTCTGAGGTAAACTACTCACACATCATCGGAGAGGCTATGGTGTTGATGTAGAAGCCCTCCGTGATTGATTCCCCCTCCGACGGAGCTCCGAAAAAGGCCCCAAGATGGGATCTCTTGGGTACAGAAGGTTGCGGTGGTGGAAATAGGTTTTCGTGGTGCTCTTGGATGTTTTCGGGGTATATGAATATATATAGGAGGAAGAAGTAGGTCGGTGGAGCTGCGAGGGGCCCACGAGGGTGGGAGTACGCCCAGGGGGCAGGCACGCCTCCCTGCCTCGTGGCCACCTCATTTCTTTCTTGTCATCTACTCCAGGTCCCCTGGATCACGTTTGTTCCAAAAATAACTCTCCTGAAGGTTTTAGTCTGTTTGGATTCCGTTTGATATTCATTTTCTATGAAACAATGAAATAGGCAAAAAAACAGCAATTTGCTCTGGGCCTTGTGTTAGTAGGTTAGTCCCAAAAATAATATAAAGTTATATAAATAAGCCCATTAAACATCAAAAACAGATAATATAATAGCATGGAAAAATCAAAAATTATAGATACGTTGGAGACGTATCACCCCCTCTCCTGGTGCGCCCAGGTGGGTTGTCCCCACCTGGCGGCCCCGCTGACCCTGAAACCGAAGCTATAAAATCCTATTTTTGGAGAAAAAATCAGGGAGAAAGAATTATCACGATCCACGAGAAGGAGCCGCCTGTCGGTGTCAAAACCGGCAGATCTCGGGTAGGGGGTCTCGAACTGTGCGTCTAGGGTCGATGGTAATAGGAGACAGGGGACACAATGTTTACCCAGGTTCGGGCCCTCTCTATGGAGGTAATACCCTACTTCCTGCTTGATTGATCTTGATGAATATGAATATTACAAGAGTTGATCTGCCACAAGAACGTACTGGCTAAAACTCTAGAAGTCTAGCCTATATGATTATGATTGTCTCTATGGACTAAACCCTCTAGTTTATATAGACACCAGAGGGGACTAGGGTTATACAAAGTTAGTTACAGAGAAAGGAGTCTTCATATCCGAACACCAAACTTGCCATCCACGCCAAGGAGAGTCCCATCCAGACACGGGTGAGAGTCTTCGGTCTTGTATCTCCATAGCCCATCAGTCCGGCCCATGTCCAACAGGCCGGACGCCCGAGGAACCCTTAGTCTAGGACTCCCTCAGTAGCCCCTGAACTAGGCTTCAATGACGAGGTGTCCGGCGCGTAGATTGTCTTCGGCATTGCAAGGCGGGTTCGTCCTCCGAATACTCCAACACAGTCTTCGAACAACGAACGTGTCCGGATCTGCAAAACCAGCACCACACACCACCATAAAGAGTATAATATTTTGCGGGTCCAGTCTGCTGAAAACTTTTTATAACGTGATATCACGTCCCTGCCCGGTTATTATTTCGAACCGTTTTCGGCCTGCCGCTCCATATTCTGAGACGCGGCTTTATTGGCACGTCTTGTCAAAGCAGAGATCGTGTCCCCTTATTGCGGTATTTTCATCAATACGAGTATGGGTAATCCAACCGTGCCGCCCACACAGCCCCTGGGGAATAGGCGAGTTTTATGGCGAGTGGGTAGGCGCTTGATATTCACTGCCTTTATAAGGGGATAAGGAATCACCTCTTTCACCCACGCCTTCTCTCTTTCCGCCTACCCATTCTCGAGCTTCAGCGCCCAAGTTCTCATCTTTCCTGCCTCAAGAAAGCACTCCGACCATGTCCGTAGCACAGGGCAAGTGGATGGCCTCCACCGTCAAGGAGAAGGACATCACCCAGCTTCAGGAGGCCGGATATTTGGCCAAGGAGGTCTCCCATTGGCTCCCTACCGAGAGACATATCGTCCCTACCCCAAAGCCCCATGAGGGGGTAGTCTTCATCCCCCACTTCGTTCGCGGGCTAGGATTTCCACTCCACCCCTTCATTCGCGGGCTCATGTTCTACTACGGGCTGGATTTCTAAGATCTGGCCCCAAATTCCTTCCTCACCATCTCGGCATTCATCGTCGTGTGCGAGACTTTCCTCCGCACCCAACCCCAGTTCAGATTGTGGCTGAAGACCTTCAATGTGAAGCCGAAGGTGGTGGGCGGCGACCACGCAGAGTGCGGAGGCGCCATGTTGAGCAAAATGTCCAATGTCCTGTGTCCCAAAGGCACCTTCGTGGAGACTGTCAAGGGGTGGCAGAAGTTGTGGTTCTACGTCATAGAGCCCCGCGACACTACCTAGGCCACGGCTCCCGAATTCAAATCTGGGGCCCCGATGCGGCCTGCCTCTTGGCAAGAGAAGGGCCTGGGTTGGTCTTCATCGGACGAGCTGACAGTGCTCCAGACGTGCATCAGGAGCATGATGGAAAAGAACGTCAAGCTTGTTGATGTGATTCAGGTGATGCTAGTTTGTCGGATCCTTCCATGCCAGAACCGGGCTTGCCACCTATGGGAGTTCGATCCGGCCGAACACAAGACCTTGCAACAGTTCTTCAGAACTACGCACGAAGATATCTGGAAGGTGATCTTCAAGGCCAACGAGACGTGGCCGAAAACGACTGAGGACTATGGGCATGACCTGGCCCATCCCGCTAGTTCGATAAGTTTTTTGTGTTTCAAGGTGTATCCCTTACTTGCTTACTCAAGGAGGATGTTCGAACTTCCCTATCTGTTTTTCAGGGTTGGACGAAGAAGGCGGAGCGGTTTAGTGTCCGGCTCCACTACTCGAGGACCCAGCCATTCCGCTTCTAACGAAGATGCTGGCGGCCTCCGTCCCAAGGGTACTTCGGACATGGTGTCCGAAGACACCGAAGATCATGAGGAGGAGGAATAGGAAGAAGAAAGAAACTCCCCCTTCCCGAGGGGGGAAAGAAGAGGGCATCCTCCACAAATCTGGAGGCGGGGGCGTCCAAGAAGGGGAAGGTCTCCCTCGCGGATAGCTCCGCGTGGGACGTCGACAGCAACCCAGAACGGCGCCCCCGAGATAAGCCCTTGGCCGAATCGTGAGTATTCAAAGACGCTAACGCATTCATATATCGGCCTCTTTACTTCATAATTTTAACATGTTGAATCATGTACTTGTAGTCTGGCTCGTTCTGCCCTCGAGCGATCCTCATCTTCAAGGAACTTGCTGGACCCGAAGGTGATGGACAGCGGGTCCCTTCCGGCGGCCTCCTCTCCCAGGGCCATGGATGACACTGAGGTGTTGTCCCGAAGGATCCCATGCCAGGGAGAGATGCAGGAGGCCATCGGGGTGGCGCCAGGGGGTGAGACCTCGGCCGCCGGACACATGAGACTGGCGATGGGGGCCATGTCCAATTCGGCCCCCAGCTAAATACGGTCCCGTAAACCTATACGGCTCCGGAGTCCGGCGAGAAGCCTCCCTCGTTGGAAGGAGGTGTGCCCATTCTGCTGGTGACCTCTGTCCAACCAGGGCACCAGATACTCTACTGGAAGCGCTGCAAAGTGATTCCATCATTGAGGAACACAATACCCTCATGGGTGCGGTGATTGTGAAGATTCAGTCCGCAAAGAGCGGACTGAGTGAAGCCTGCACAAGCCTTCTAACAGGCTTTGAGGTGAGCAATACAATTATGTAAAAAAAGTCACAGTGTGGACAGTGATACGTCTCCAACGTATCTATAATTTTTGATTGCTCCATGCTATATTATCTACTATTTTGTACTATATTGGGCTTTATTTTCCACTTTTATATTATTTTTGGGACTAACCTATTAACTGGAGGCCCAACCCAGAATTATTGTTTTTTGCCTATTTCAAGGTTTCAGATAAACGGAATATCAAACAGAGTCCAAACGGAATAAAATCTTTGGAAACGTGATTTTCTCACCGAACGTGATCCAGGAGACTTGGACCCTACTACAAGGGATCAACGAGGTGGTCACGAGGGTGGGGGCGCCCCCCCCCTAGGGCGCGCCCCTGCCTCGTGGGCCCCTCCGTGATCCATCGACGTACTCCTTCCTCCTATATATACGCACGTACCCCCAAACGATCAGAACAGGAGCCAAAAACCTAATTCCACCGCCGCAACTTTCTGTATCCACGAGATCCCATCTTGGGGCCTGTTCCGGAGCTCCGCTGGAAGAGGGCGTCATCACGGAGGGCTTCCACATCATCCCAGCCCCTCTGATGAAGTGTGCGTAGTTTACCTCAGACCTTCGGGTCCATAGTTAGTATCTAGATGGCTTCTTCTCTCTCTTTGAATCTCAATACAAAGTTCTCCCCCTCTCTCATGGAGATCTATTCAATGTAATCTTCTTTTTGCGGTGTGTTTGTTGAGACCGATGAATTGTGGGTTTATGATCAAGTCTATCTATGAATAATATTTGAATCTTCTCTGAATTCTTTTATGTATGATTGATTATCTTTGCAAGTCTCTTCGAATTATCCGTTTGGTTTGGCCAACTAGATTGGTAGTTCTTCCCATGGGAGAAGTGCTTAGCTTTGGGTTCGATCTTGCGGTGTCCTTACCCAGTGACAGAAGGGGCAGCAAGGCACGTATTGCATCGTTGCCATCGAGGATAACAAGATGGGGTTTATTTCATATTGCATGAATTTATCTCTCTACATCATGTCATCTTGCTTAAGGCGTTACTCTGTTTTTAACTTAATACTCTAGATGCATGCTGGATAGCGGTCGATGAGTGGAGTAATAGTAGTAGACTCAGAATCATTTCGATCTACTTGTCACAGACGTGATGCCTATATACATGATCATGCCTAGATATTCTCATAATTATGCTCAATTCTATCAATTGCTCAACAGTAATTTGTTCACCCATCATAGAATACTTATGCTCTTGAGAGAAGCCACTAGTGAAACCTATGGCCCCCGGGTCTATTCTCATCATATCAATCTCCATCACTTTTATATTGTTTTGCTATTTACTTTGCTTTTACTTTTTACTTAGCATCTTTATATCAAAAATACCAAAAATATTCTATCTATCAGATCTCACTCTCGTAAATGACCATGAAGGACTTGACAACCCCTAATCGCGTTGGTTGCGAGTAGCTATCGCTTTGTGCAGGTACGAGGGACTTGAGCGTGGGCTCCTACTGGATTGATACCTTGGTTCTCAAAAACTGAGGGAAATACTTACGCTACTCTGCTGCATCATCCCTTACTCTTCGGGGAAAACCAACGCAAGCTCAAGACGTAGCAAGAAGGATTTCTGGCGCCATTGCCGGGGAGTCTACGCAAAAAGTTATATACCAAATACCCATCACAATCCCTATCTCTCGCATTACATTATTTGCCATTTGCCTCTCATTTTCCTCTCCCCCCAATTCATGCTTGCCGTTTTATTCGCCCTCTCCCTCTATCCTCCCTCTCTGTTTGCCTCTTTTGTCCGTTTGCTTTTTGTTTGCTCGTGTGTTAGATTGCTTGTTTGTCGCAATGGCTCAAGATACTACTAATTGTGTGACTTCACCTATACCAATAATAATGATTTCCTTAGCACTCCGATTGCTCCTCTTACCAATGTTGAATCTTGTGAAATTAATACTGCTTTATTGAATCTTGTTATGAAAGATCAATTCGCCGGCCTTCCTAGCGAAGACGCCGCTACTCATCTGAATAGCTTCGTTGATTTATGTGATATGCAAAAGAAAAAAGATGTCAATAATGATGTCGTTAAATTGAAGCTATTTCCTTTTTCGCTTAGAGATCGTGCTAAAGCTTGGTTTTCGTCTTTGCCTGAGAATAGTATAGATTCATGGAACAAGTGGAAAGATGCTTTTATCTCTAAGTATTTTCCTCCCGCTAAGATCATCTCTCTTAGAAACGATATAATGAACTTTAAACAACTTGATCGTGAACATGTCGCACAAGCTTGGGAGAGAATGAAATTAATGATACGTAATTGCCCTACTCATGGTTTGAATTTGTGGATGATTATACAAAACTTTTATGCCGGATTGAATTTTTCTTCTAAAATCTTTTAGATTCGGCCGTGGGAGGCACTTTTATGGAAATCACTTTAGGAGATGCTACTAAACTCTTAGATAATATTATGGTTAATTATTCTCAATGGCATACTGAAATAACTTCTAATAAAAAAGTGCATGTGATAGAAGAAATTAATGTGTTGAGTGGAAAGATGGATGAACTTATGAAATTATTTGCTACTAAGATTGTTTCTTCTGATCCTAATGGTATGCCTTTGTCTACTTTGGTTGAGAATAATAATGAATATACGGATGTGAATTTTGTTGGTAGGAATAATTTTGGTAACAACGCTTATAGAGGGAATTTTAATCCTAGGCCATATCCTAGTAATCCTTCTAATAATTATGGGAATTCCTACAACAACTCTTATGGAAATTATAATAATATGCCCTCTGATTTTGAATCTAATATTAAAGAATTTATTTCTTTGCAAAAGAATTTTAATGCTATGATTGAAGAAAAATTGCTTAAGATTGATGATTTGGCTAGAAACGTTGATAGAATTGCTCTTGATGTTGATGCTTAGAAACTTAGATCTATTCCACCTAATCATGATATTAATGAGTCTCTAAAAGCCATGAGAATTTCAATTGATGAGTGTAAGGAAAGAACCGCTAGGATGCGTGCTTCCAAAGATGCCTTTATTAAAGCGTGTTCTTCCAATTCCTATGAAAATCAAGATGAAGATCTAAAAGTTATTGATGTGTCTCCAATTAAATCTTTATTTTGCAATATGAATCTTGATGAAACTGAATATGATCTTCCTTTACCTAGAAGGCGTTCTAAAAATTTAGAGTATTTAGATTTTAATGATGAAATTGATGAAAGTGGGATTGAAAGAAATAAAAATCTAGATGTTGCTAAACCCACTATATTGGATTTCAAGGAATTTAATTATGAAAGTTTCTCTTTGATTGATTGTATTTCCTTGTTGCAATCCGTGCTAAATTCTCCACATGCTTATAATCGAAATAAAGCCTTCACCGAACATATTGTTGATGCCTTGATGCAATCTTATGAAGAAAAACTTGAATTGAAAGTTTCTTTCCCTAGAAAACTCTATGATGAGTGGGAACCAACTATTAAAATTAAAATTAAAGATCATGAGCTTTATGCTTTGTGTGATTTGGGTGCTAGTGTCTCTACTATTCCCAAGACTCTGTGTGATTTACTAGATTTCCGTAACTTTGATGATTGCTCTCTAAACTTGCATCTTGTGGATTCCACTATTAAGAAACCTATGGGAAGGATTAATGATGTTATTATTTTTGCAAATAGGAATTATGTGCCCATAGATTTCATTGTTCTTGATATAGACTGCAATCCTTCTTGCCCTATTATTCTTGGTAGACCTTTCCTTAGAACGGTTGGGGTGATTATTGATATGAAGGAAGGGAATATTAGATTTCAATTTCCATTAAAAAAGGGCATGGAAAACTTTCCAAGAAATAAAATAAAATTACCATATGAAACTATCATGAGAGCCACTTATGGATTGCCTACCAAAGATGGCAATACCTAGATCTATTCTTGCTCGTTATGCCTAGCTAGGGGCGTTAAACGATAGCGCTTGTTGGGAGGCAACCCAATTTTATTTTTATTCCTTGATTTTTGATCCTGTTTAGTAATAAATAAATTATTTAGCCTCTTTTTAGGTTGTGTTTTTTGTGTTTAATTAGAGTTTGTGCCAAGTAGAACCGTTGGGAAGACTTGGGGAAAGTCTTGTTGAACTTTCTGTAAAAAACAGAAACTTTAGCGCTCACGAGAACTGCTGTAATTTTTATTTGAAGAGTTCTATTTAGTTAATTATTTTTGAATATGATTAATATATAAATTCCTCACGTCCAGCAATTTATTTTAGAATTTTTGGGGTTCCAGATCTTGCGCTAGCTACAGATTACTACAGACTGTTCTGTTTTTTACAGATTCTGTTTTTCGTGTGTTGTTTGCTTATTTTGATGAATCTATGGCTAGTAAAATAGTTTATAATCCATAGAGAAGTTGGAATACAGTAGGTTTAACACCAATATAAATAAATAATGAGTTCATTACAGTACCTTGAAGTGGTCTTTTGTTTTCTTTCGCTAACGGAGCTCACGAGTTTTCTATTTTGAGTTTTGTGTTGTGAAGTTTTCAAGTTTTGGGTGAATTCTTTTGATGGATCATGGAACAAGGAGTGGAAAGAGCCTAAGCTTGGGGATGCCCATGGCACCCCCAAGATAATCCAAGGACACCAAAAAGTCAAACCTTGGGGATGCCCCCGGAAGGCATCCCCTCTTTCGTCCACTTCCATCGGTAATTTACTTGGAGCTATATTTTTATTCACCAACACGATATGTGTTTTGCTTGGAGCGTCTTGTATTATTTGTGTCTTTGTTTGTTAGTATGCCACAATCATCCTTGCTGTACACACCTTTTGAGAGAGCCATACATGAATTAAAATTTGATAGAATACTCTATGTGCTTCACTTATATCTTTTGAGCTAAGTAGTTTTGCTCTATGTGCTTCACTTATATCTTTTGAGCTAAGTAGTTTTGCTCTATGTGCTCCACTTATATCTATTGATCTAAGTAGTTTTGCTCTATGTGCTTCACTTATATCCTTTTATCTAGATAATTTTTCTCTATGTGCTTCACTTATATCTTTTGAGCGTTATAATTTTGCTCTATGTGCTTCACTTAGATCTTTTAGAGCACGGTGGTGGATATGTTTTAAAGAAACTATTGATGTCTCATGCTTCACTTAAATTAATTTGAGAGTCTCTTAATAGCATGTTAATTTGCCTAATAATAATATGCTTGGTATTCAAGATTTGTGAAAGTCACTTTTGAGTGTGTTGAATACTAAGAAAAGATTGAAGCATGATAATTGTTTTGAGTTATGGAGGTGATAATATTAAAGTCATGCTAGTTGAGTAGTTGTGAATTTAAAGAATACTTGTGTTGAAGTTTTTGATTCCCATATCATGCATGTATGGTGAACCGTTATGTGATGAAGTCGGAGCATGATTTATTTATTGATTGTCTTCCTTATGAGTGGCGGTCGGGGACGAGCGATGGTCTTTTCCTACCAATCTATTCCCCTAGAAGCATGCACGTAATACTTTGCTTTGATAACTTCTAGATTTTTGCAACAAGTATATGTGTTCTTTATGACTAATGTTGAGTCCATGGATTATACGCACTCTCACCCTTCCACCTTTGCTAGCCTCTCTAATACCGCGCAACTTTCGCCGTATCATACACCTACCATATACCTTCCTCAAAACAGCCACCATACCTACCTATTATGGCATTTCCATAGCCATTCCGAGATATATTGCCATGAAACTTTCCACCATCTAGTTCATCATGACACACTTCATCATTGTCATATTGCATATCCCGGCACACCGCCGGATGCATTCACATAGAGTCATATTTTGTTCTAAGTATCGAGTTGTAATTGTTGAGTTATAAGAAAAATAAAAGTGTGATGATCATCATTATTAGAGCATTGTCCCAGTGAGGAAAGAATGATGGAGACTATGATTCCCCCATAAGTCGGGATGAGACTCCGGACGAAAAATAAAAAATAAAAAAAGAGGCCAAAAAAAGAGAGGAAAGGCCCAAACAAAAAAATGATGAGAGAAAAAGAGAGAAGGGACAATGTTACTATCCTTTTACCACACTTGTGCTTCAAAGTAGCACCATGATCTTCATAGTAGAGAGTCTCTCATGTTATCACTTTCATATACTAGTGGGAATTTTTCATTATAGAACTTGGCTTGTATATTCCAATGATGGGCTTCCTCAAATTGCCCTAGGTCTTCATGAGCAAGCAAGTTGGATGCACACCCACTTAGTTTCTTTTTGAGCTTTCATATACTTATAGCTCTAGTGCATCTGTTGCATGGCAATCCCTACTCACTCACATTGATATCTATTGATAGGCATCTCCATAGCCCGTTGATACGCCTAGTTGATGTGAGACTATCTTCTCATTTTTGTCTTCTCCACAACCACCATTCTATTCCACCTATAGTGCTATATCCATGGCTCACGCTCATGTATTGCGTGAAGATTGAATAAGTTTTGAAAAAGTTAGAGTATGAAACAATTGCTTGGCTTGTCATCGGGGTTGTGCATGATTTAAATACTTTGTGTGGGGAAGATGGAGCATAGCCAGACTATATGATTTTGTAGGGATAACTTTCTTTGGCCATGTTATTTTGAGAAGACATAATTGCTTTGTTAGTATGCTTGAAGTATTATTATTTTCTATGTCAATATAAACTTTTATCTTGAATCTTTCTAATCTGAATATTCATACCAGAATTAAGAAGATTTGCATTGAAATTATGCCAAGTAGCACATCGCATAAAAAAAATTCTCTTTTTATCATTTACCTCCTCGAGGATGAGTAGGAATTAAGCTTGGGGATGCCTGATACGTCTCCAACATATCTATAATTTTTGATTGCTCCATGCTATATTATCTACTATTTTGGACTATATTGGGATTTATTTTCCACTTTTATATTATTTTTGGGACTAACCTATTAACCGGAGGCCCAGCCCAGAATTGCTGTTTTTTTGCCTATTTCAGTGTTTCAAATAAACGGAATATCAAACGGAGTCCAAACGGAATAAAATATTCAGAAACGTAATTTTCTCACCGAACGTGATCTAGGAGAATTGGACCCTACTACAAGGGATCAACGAGGTGGTCACCAGGGTGGGGGGCGACCCCCCTAGGACGCCCCCTGGCTCGTGGGCCCCTCGGTGCTCCACCGACGTACTCCTTCCTCCTAAATATATACACGTACCCCCAAACGATCAGAAAAGGAGCCAAAAACCTAATTCCACCGCCGCAACTTTCTGTATCCACGAGATCTCATCTTGGGGCCTGTTCCGGAGCTCCGCCGGAAGAGGGCCGTCATCACGGAGGGCTTCTACATCATCCTAGCCCCTCCGATGAAGTGTGAGTAGTTTACCTCAGACCTTCGGGTCCATAGTTAGTTGCTAGATGGCTTCTTCTCTCTCTTTGAATCTCAATACAAAGTTCTCCCCCTCTCTCGTGGAGATCTATTCGATGTAATCTTCTTTTTGCGGTGTGTTTGTTGAGACCGATGAATTGTGGGTTTATGATCAAGTCTATCTATGAATAATATTTGAATCTTCTCTGAATTCTTTTATGTCTGATTGGTTATCTTTGCAAGTCTCTTCGAATTATCCGTTTGGTTTGGCCAACTAGATTGGTAGTTCTTGCCATGGGAGAAGTGCTTAGCTTTGGGTTCGATCTTGCGGTGTCCTTACCCAGTGACAGAAGGAGCAGCAAGGCACGTATTGCATCGTTGCCATCGAGGATAACAAGATGGGGTTTATTTCATATTGCATGAATTTATATCTCTACATCATGTCATCTTGCTTAAGGCGTTACTCTGTTTTTAACTTAATACTCTAGATGCATGCTGGATAGCGGTCGATGAGTGGAGTAATAGTAGTAGACTCAGAATCGTTTTGATCTACTTGTCACGGACGTGATGCCTATATACATGATCATGCCTAGATATTCTCATAATTATGCTCAATTCTATCAATTGCTCAATAGTAATTTGTTCACCCACCGTAGAATACTTATGCTCTTGAGAGAAGCCACTAGTGAAACTATGGCCCCCGGGTCTATTCTCATCATATCAATCTCCATCACTTTTATATTGTTTTGCTATTTACTTTGCTTTTACTTTTTACTTTGCATCTTTATATCAAAAATACCAAAAAATATTCTATCTATCAGATCTCACTCTCGTAAGTGACCATGAAGGGCTTGACAACCCCTAATTGCGTTGGTTGCGAGTAGCTATCCCTTTGTGCAGGTACGAGGGACTTGAGCGTGGGCTCCAACTGGATTGATACCTTGGTTCTCAATAACAGAGGGAAATACTTACGCTACTCTGCTGCATCATCCCTTCCTCTTCGGGGAAAACCAACGCAAGCTCAAGAAGTAGCAGACAGTAGCCCCTGAGACTCTGTCCGGGGTTCAGAAAGAAGAGCCGAACATAGGATCAAATAGTTTTTCGCAGGAGACTAACCATATATGTCTATGTGAATAAGCAGGCGTCACTGTTGGCCGTGACTTCTCATGCTGTTGAAGTCTCCGGACTGAAGAAGAGGCTGGAGTAGACCGAGGAAGAGCTCGGTTGTGCGAAAAAGTAGCTGGAGGACAATCAAGGTATTCAATCATTTTATGCATGTCCGGAAAGTATGAATGTTTTTGTGTTGACCACAGTGCCGTGATATTTTCGTAGGGTCGGCGACCGAGGTGGAGGCCCTCAATAAGGCATGGGCCGAGGCCGAGGACAGAGCGGTAAAGCAAAAAGCCACCCGAGAAAAGCATGAGGCCCGGGTTGGTGAGGTCCAGCAGGAGCTGCAGGACGCTGTAAAGAAATACGAGTCCTTTGAGTGCCAGAATGCGGACCAAGAGTCCTCGCTAAGGCCCGCCAAAGCGCACAAGAGGCCCGGGCCGAAGCCCAAGGCGCCCTCCGGGAGATCTAAGAGGCTAAGAAGATCGCGGCGGGTAAGGCTTTTATTATGCAAAGCAAGTATGTGAGGAAGAGGTATCTCTTACTAACCCAGATTTGGAGTTCTCCAAGGGCATTTGCGGATTTTGCCGCACAGTGTTTCTGACGCTGCGAAATTCTTCCGAGCCGAAGAGGGGAGCTCAACGGAGAAGCTGTTCTGGTCGCAATACCTTGCGCTAGAACATCCGGTGCCCTTTAGCGACTAGCTAAAATAGTTGGTCGAGCCGCATAGGGTGGCCGAACTAGCCATGAAGGATTTAATAATCCGGCTGTGGCCTATAGAAGCTATACCTAGCAGCTACTTCGGACTCGTGAAGCGGCTGGTCAATGCTTGCCCTCAGCTTGACACCATCAAGCGGTCAGTCTGCATAGAAGGTGCGCGGATGGCCTTCGCCCGTGTCAAGATACAATGGGCGAAGATGGACGCCGTCAAGCTTGCGACCGAAGGACCGCCCATGGGCAAGGAGCACCGCACGCCCCGGCGGTATTTTGAAGATGTTTTGAAGGGATCCCGCATTGTAGCGGAGCAATGTGCTAAGGACATTATTTTTGAATGAATACATTCATGTTATCCCTTCCTGTATGATGAAAACAATGATGATATTTAATATAATGCTTTGATGTTTATTATTTAAAGTTTTTCCTCCTGTGTGGCCGTTTTATCAAGTCTGAGAGTTGTCCAGTCATTGGCTTCAGCCCCCACGTAGGCAGTACGGGGGTGTTCGGGATGGATCTAAACACTCTTTATCCATGAATTTGGTCCTTGAAGGAGGTGTTTAGCGCAACGAACCAGTCAATCGGACTATGTGGATTTACCACCCTCACTTAGCCATAGGAGTTTGACAATAAAATTTTAGGCGCAGCCCCTAGTATCCGAACTAGGGTGATGTAAACACCTGATCGGATAAGAACCAATTCATCGTGTAATGCGGAAAAAATCGCTAATGATTTGAAAACCTTCGAAGAGCTGACCGGCTCATGCCGCATCATGACAGTTAGTTTTCGGCTTTTTCTACTGAGGTGCTCATCCGGATAAACCAGGACACAATCAAAGTAGTTCTCCCTTTACTACCCTAGCCGATATAGCAGAACGTAAGGTATTAAGCACAGGAGCCGGGCAACCCAACTATTGACCAAAGACATGATTCGGAGCCAATGCATATAATGCTAAATTCGGGGTGCCGAACTATACTTTAAAAAGTGTTCGGACTTTGTTGTCGCAATATGGGGCGCAATGAAGCCCCTGGCGGACTAAAGCATACTGAAGTGTACATGTGCGTTTTGATAAGATTATCAAAAGAGCAAACTAGTGCCGCAAAAGTTGTGCTGCAAACTGTTTCCCTTATAGTTTGATTAATACGTCAAAGCGTATTTGTACAAGTAGTGCAATAAGCAACACGGCTATTTAATATGCCACAACCAAGGGAGAGCTGTGTGCGGGTCCTGAAAACAGGTAGCATGATCGTTGAAAGAGACCACCTGAAAATTCCCCTATACGTCAGTGCTTTGTGCTGTCTTGGTGTATTTACCCTTTTGAAAGGACCTGTGATCAGGCTGTCAGCGAAGGCCTGTGGAAAAGACACCTGAAGAGGAAAAGAAAAAGAAAAAAAGGAAGAAAAAGTGAAAGTATGTGTGTCCAGGGGAGGTCGAGCCGTATTATGGATCACACTCTAGTTATGCCTCCGTCTATGCCCATGGTATTTTGAGTGCGTAGTTATGTACGCGCGGTACGGACGCTACCACTTGGTAGGGGCTGTGATAGAGGCCGAATTGCTAGTCGAGCTCTTGATGAGCTGGGTTGTCCTGCTGCGGAGTATTCCAGACTCGTTTGATGGTGTCTGGGAGCTCGGTCGCCGAATTGAGGTTCTGCTCGAAGAGGCCGCTCTGTACTTCTGCTGCTAAAGCAACGGTGTGCTCCTCGGTATGGAGGGAGCGTTCCGTGTTTCCATTGACTGTTATGGCGCCGCGTGGTCCGGGCATCTTGAGCTTGAGATAAGCATAGTGTGGCACCGGGTTGAATCGAGCAAATGCGGTTCGTCCGAGCAATGTGTGATAGCCACTCCGGAAGGGGACGATATCGAAGATCAACTCTTCGCTTCAGAAGTTGTCCGGGGATCCGAAGACAATCTCTAGTATGATTGAGCCCGTACAGCGGGCCTCTACACCTGGTATGACTGCTTTAAAGGTAGTCTTTGTGGGCTTGATCCATGAGGGATTAATACCCATTTTGCACACTGTATCCTGATAGAGCAGGTTCAAGATGCTGCCACCATCCATGAGGACTCGCGTGAGATGGAATCCATCAATGATTGGGTCAAGGACTACTGCGGCTAAACCGTCATGACGGATACTGATTGGATGGTCCCTACGATCGAAGGTGATCGGGTAGGACGACCATGGGTTGAACTTTGGGGCGACTGGCTCCATCGCATAGACTTCCCTGAGCGCGCATTTGCGCTCACTCTTGGGGATATGAGTAGCGTATAGCATGTTCACTATTTTAACTTGGGAGGACTTCTTCTGTCCCCCTGTGTTCGGCGGATGGGACTCCTCGTCATCGTCCTCGCTTTGTGACCCCTTCTTGTTCTCGGCATTTAATTTGCCAGCCTGTTTAAAAACCCAGCAGTCTCAGTTGGTATGATTGGCTAGTTTGTCTGGGGTGCTATGGATCTAGCATGGATGATCGAGTATGCGGTCCAAGCTGGATGGGCCCTGATTGTTTCTTTTATATGGCTTCTTCCACTGGCCGGACCTGGAGCCACTAAATCCGGCGTTGACCGTCATGTCATCGGTATTGTCACTGTTGCTTCGACACTTGTGCCTGTTGCGTCGGGGCTTGCTGTTGCTATTCTTGGTCTCAGAGGTGCCAGCCTTGCTTGCAGTGTTTTTGCTATGGGCTAGCCAACTATCCTCGCCCGCACAAAAACGGGTCATGAGTGCCATGAGGGCTGCCATGGACTTTGGCTTTTCTTGGCCGAGGTGACAGGCGAGCCATTCATCGCGGATGCTATGTTTAAAGGCCGCTAGGGCTTCGGCATCCGGACAGTCGACGATTTGGTTCTTTTTAGTTAGGAACCTGGTCTAGAATTTCCTGGCTGACTCTACGGGCTATTGAATTATGTGACTTAAGTCATCCGCATCCAAAGGTCGTACGTATGTACCTTGGAAGTTGTCGCGGAAGGCGTCTTCCAAGTCCTCCCAGCTGCCAATAGAGTTTCCGGCAGACTGTTTAACCAGTGCCGAGATGGCCCTTTGAGTTTTAGCGGGAGGTATTTGATGGCATGAAGGGCATCACCGCGGGCCATATGAATATGGAGAAGAAAATCTTCAATCCATATCATGGGATCTGTTGTTTAGTCGTATGATTCGATGTTCACAGGTTTAAACCCTTCGGGAAATTCATGCCCCATCACTTCATCACTGAAGCAAAGAGGGTGTGCGGCGCCTCTATATCGGGCCATATCACGACGTTGCTTGGATGGAGTCCGTCTGCGGCATTCAGCCCGGCCGTGATTAGTTTTGTCACGTCCGAATAGATAGCCGTCGTTGCGTGTCGGGGCACGCCCCCGCGATCCTTAGATCGATCTGGTATGTCCTGCTCTACTTTCCAGGTCCTGCCGAAGGTCATATGTATATGCCCGAGCTATTTTATCACTGCCTTTACCGCGAGGTAGTACAGGCTGGTGTTCGGCTTGGGTTGCCGCTTTGTCCCAACCACGTGGTGGTCGGTCAGCCGCATTGTGCGCTGATAGTACGGGCTCCAACGCCTCGTCATTGAATTGAGGTAGTAATTTGTGCTTCGGTTAACTTTTGGGTGGTCGGTCGAGGCCATATTCCTCGGCTTCTAGGACGTTAGTCCATATATCATTGAGTAGATCTTGATCAGCTTGAAACTATTGTTGCTTCTTTTTCAGGCTCCTTTAAGTGGCTATTAGCCATCGCTTAAAGCGCTCCTGCTCGAGAGGTTCCTCAGGCAAGATAAAATCCTCGTCGCCGAGGCTCACCTCATCCTCGGAGAGTGGAAGATAATTACTGTCCTCCAAGTCTTCATGCACGACCTGTTCATCAGGGCTGACCCGCCCATCTTCTCGTTTGTCCTGTTCGGAAGTTGCTCAATGGGGTCTTCATTGTCTCCTGCATCGTCTAGAGTATTGTTTTCTCCTATGTCGGTATTGTTGTCTTTTTCATGGCATGACTTAGAGCGGCGCCGCTGTCGTCGGCGCTTTGGCTGTATCTCAGGGGGTTTATCTTCCACTGGGTCTTCTTTGCCATTGTCATTAACTTCTTTGGGTGTGTCCACCATGTATACGTCGTAAGAGGAGGTGGCCGTCCAACGCCCGGTAAATGGCAGGTTCTGGGCCTGCTCCTCTTCGGCATCGTCGCCCATACCGTCGATGTCTTCGGAGTTGTAGTCGAGCATGTCGGTTAGATCTTCGACAGTGGCTATTAAGTGGGGGTGGGTGGGAAGCGAAATTCCCCGTCATCAGCCCCCAGTTCAAACCGGATATAATTCGCCTGTGAGTCCCCTGATAAAGAGAGGGTTTTTAATGAGTTTAGCACATCGCCTAAAGATGAGTGCCGGAAGATGTCCGTGGAACTGAATTCGACAATCGGCCCCTGGTAAGGCTCGGCGGGCGCAGGTGCACGTAGTTCGGAGCCGGTGGACGGAGATGAATCCGGGGGTCCGGTGACGCAGACCCCGCTCGAGGTTGGATCTGTGTGCGACTCCAACGCTGCTGAGTCTACGGCTTCCATGGCGGGTTTAAGCTTCCCGTCTTCGGATGGCGCAAGCCGCTCCGCCTCTAGGGCCAGAGCGCTTGCAGGCACGATCTCCTGGGTATGGTCCGATGACATATTTTGGTCATGTTCATCGCGGTGGAAGGGAGCGGCTGCCATGGGCTCAAATCCGTCGAAGATCAAGTCCCCGCGGATATCAGCTATGCAGTTCAAGCTTCCAAACCTAACCTGACGGCCAGGGGCGTAGCTGTCGATCTGCTCTAGATGGCCAAGCGAGTTGGCCCGCAGTGCGAAGCCACCGAATACGAAGATCTAGCCATGGAGAAAGACATCCCCCCAGGCAGCGTTGTTGTAGATGATGGATGGAGCCATGGAACCTTCTGATGACGGCACGGCGGAACTCCCAATGAAAGCACCAATGTCGGTGTCAAAACCAGCGGATCTTGGGTAAGGGGTCCCGAACTGTGTGTCTAGGGTCGATGGTAACAGGAGACAGGGACACAATGCTTACCTAGGTTCGGGCCCTCTCTATGGAGGTAATACCCTACTTCCTGCTTGATTGATCTTGATGAATATGAGTATTACAAGAGTTGATCTACCACGAGAGCGTAATGGCCAAAACCCGAGAAGTCTAGCCTATATGATTATGATTGTCTCTACAGACAAAACCCTCCTGTTTATATAGACTCCGGAGGGGACTAGGGTTATACAAAGTTGGTTGCAGAGAAAGGACACTTCATATCCGAATGCCAAACTTGCCATCCACGCCAAGGAGAGTCCCATCCGGACACCGGTGAGAGCCTTTGGTCTTGTATCTCCATAGCCCATCAGTCCGGCCCATGTCCAACAGGCCGGACGCCCGAGGACCCCTTAGTCCAGGACTCCCTCACCGCCGCCTTTCCCTGTTCTTCCTCGGGAGGGCAGATTTGGAGTCCATTTGGGGCTCCAAAGAGGGGGATCTTCGTTCTTCATCATCACCAACCCTTCTCCATCGCCAATTCCATGATGCTCCCCATCGGGAGTGAGTAATTCCTTCGTAGGCTCGCTGGTCGGTGAAGAGTTGGACGAGATTCATCATGTAATCGAGTTAGTTTTGTTCAGGCATGATCCCTAGTATCCACTGTGTTCTTAGAATGATGCTGCTATGACTTTGCCATGCTTAAAGCTTGTCACTTTGGGCCTGGGTGCCATGATTTCAGATCTGAACCGTTAATGTTATCACCATTATATCCATGTTCTAGATCTGATCTTGCAAGTTATAGTTACGTACTACGTGTTATGATCCGGTAACCCCGGAGTCACAATAACCGGGACTTCTTCCGGTGATTACCGTAGTTTGAGGAGTTCATGTATTCACTATGTGTTAATGCTTCGTTTCGGTTCTCTATTAAAAGGAGGCCTTAATATCCCTTAGTTTCCAATATGGACCCTGCTGCCACGGGAGGGTAGGACAAAAGATGTCATGCAAGTTCTTTTAATAAAGCATGTATGACTATTTACGGAATACATGCCTACATTATATCGATGAACAGGAGCTAGTACCGAATAACCCTAGGTTATAACTGTCACATGATGAATATCGTCCAACAAGTCACCGATCCAATGCCTACAAATTTATCTTATATTATTTCTACTAAGTTACTACTGCTACCATCATTGTTACGCTTGCTACAAAATTACTGATATCACTGTTACTGTTACTATTACTGCTGTCACTACTATCAAACTACTTTGCTACTGATCATTTTGTTGCAGATAATTAATCTCGAGGTGTGGTTGAATTGACAACTCAGCTGCTAATACCTTCAAATATTCTTTGGCTCCCCTTGTGTCGAATCTATAAATTTGGGTTGAATACTCTACCCTCGAAAATTGTTGTGATCCCCTATACTTGTGGGTTATCAAGACCTTTTTCTGGCACCGTTGCCGGGGAGCATAGTTATATTTGTTGAGTCACTTGGGATTATTATCATATTATCACTATGAAGAATCTGAAGGATCCTAAGACTAAGATATTTCCCTCAAGGATGAGGGGAGGTAAGGAATTGCCATCCAGTTCTGCTTTAGATTCACCTTCTGTTATGAATAAACTTGCAACACCACCACATGCTATTAATTCTGATATGTCGCAAGTTATTGATGATGTTACTTCTACTATGAATGATGCGTATGATGATGCTAGTACCTTGCTTGATAATGATGATGAGCCACTTGGAGAATTTCTTGATAAACAAATTGCTAGAGTTATACAACATGATGTTGTTGAATCTGATGATGAGCTTGAAACTGAATCTCCTGAAACACCTACTATAACTAGCCTTCCTAAATATGAATTGCCTAAGGTATCGGAAGGTTATGTTATGAGTGAAGAAACAACTAGAGATATTCTTGCTTGCAATGATAGAGATGATCTAGAGAAATTACTACACAAGTATAAAGAAAAATCTCTGAATGCTAGAATGAAGTGTGATCCTAAGTTTGCAACTTCACCTATCTTTATTAATGATAAGTATTATGAATTCTCTGTCGAGCCAAAGTTAATTACTTTGGTTGTATCTGATCCTTTCCATGGTTATGAAACTGAAACTGTTGTGGTACATCTTACTAAGTTGAAAGATATAGCCACCCTTTTTACTCATTATGAGAAAACTCGCTACTACTTTATTCTAAAATTATTTCCTTTCTCACTAAAGGGTGATGCTAAAGCTTGGTACAATACTCTTGCTCCTGGTTGTGTGCGTAGTCCCCAGGATATGATTTATTACTTCTCTGAAAAAATATTTTTCCTGCTCATAAGAAACAAGCTGCCTTATAGGAAATATTTAACTTTGCTCAAACCAAACAAAAGAGTGTCCCACAAGTTTGGGGTAGGCTTTTCCAGTTACTTAATGCTTTGCCTGATCACCCTCTTAAGGAAAATGAAATACTTGATATCTTCTATAATGGACTAACCGATGCTTCTAGGGACTTCCAAGCTAGTTGTGCTGGTTGTGTTTTCAGGGAACGGACTGTTGGGCAAGCTGAGGAATTATTGAGTAACATATTGAAAAACTATGATGATTGGACTATTCTTGAACCACCGCCTAAACCTACTCTGAAGAATAGGGGTATATTATATCTCAGTCCTGAAGATATGCAAGAGGCAAAGAAATCTATGAAGGAAAAAGGTATTAAAGCTGAGGATGTTAAAAATTTACCTCCTATTGAAGAAATACATGGGCTTAATACACCACCACTACCTAAGGTGGTAGAGGTAAATGCCTTTATGAGTTTGAAAATTATATTAGAAAACAAGATCACTTCAATGCAAATGTTATGAAACAATTGAAATATAATTCTGATTTGATTACTCGCTTGAGTGACTTGTTATTTAAAATTTCAAATTATGTTACAGGTGTTGGAAAACATGCTTCTATGGTTCAAACTCAATTAGAACAAGTTGCTAAATCTCAAAGAGAATTTCTTGATGAAATGAATAATAATATGCATGACTTTGCTGTTAGAGTTGCAACTAGAGGAGGTAAAATGACTCAGGAACCACTTTAACCTGAGGGACACCCAAAAAGAATTGAACAACATTCACAAAGAGCTAACACTAGTGAACCTAGTTCTTGTAGAAAGAAAAAGAAAAAGAAGAATGATAGGACTTCACATGCTCCTAGTGAACCTGAAATAGAAAAACCTCCTGACAATGATAATGAAGTTTCTATCTCAGATGCTGAAACTCAATCTGGTAATGAACACTCACCTAACGTTAATGAAAAAGATAATATTGAGGTTCATGAATACTCTCAACCAACCAATGATGTTGAGATAGAACTACCTATTGATCCTGATAACCCACAATCTAAAAATAAAAGATATGACAAAAGAGACTTTGTTGCTAGAAAACAAGGTAAAGAAAGAGAACCGTGGGTTCAAAAATCTATGCCTTTTCCACCCAAGTCAACTAAAAAGAATGATGATGAAGAATTTGAACGCTTTGCTAAAATCCTGAGGCCAATCTTTTTGCGTACTCGCTTGACTGATATCTTGAAAATGCCTCCATATGCAAAGTATATGAAAGACATCATCACAAATAAGGGGAAAACACCGGAAGATGAAATCTCCACTATGCTTGCTAATTACACTTTTAAAGATGGAGTACCTAAAAAACTTGGAGATCCGAGAATACCAACTATACCTTGCTCTATCAAAAAGAATTATGTGAAAACTGCTTTATGTGACTTAGGAGCTGGTGTTAGTGTTAGGCCTTTCTCTTTATATAAAAGACTTGACTTGAATAAACTCACACCAACTAAAATATCTTTGCAAATGGCTGACAAATCAACTGCCATACCTATCGGTATCTGTGAGGATGTGCCCGTTGTTGTTGCTAATGTTACTATTTTGACTGACTTTGTTATACTTGAGATGCCCGAGGACGACAACATGTCGATTATCCTTGGTAGACCCTTCTTGAATACTGCAGGGGCTGTTATTAATTGCAATAAAAGCAAGGTCACTTTTCATAATAATGGCAATGAGCATACGGTGCACTTTCCGAAGAAACAATTCCAAGTGAATGGTATTAATGTTATTGAAAAATCTCCGACAATCACTATTGGAAGTTTTCAAATACCTCTACCTACTGTCAAAAACAAATATGAAATGCTTATTGTTGAGGAAATTCATATTCCCATTGAGGTAACTTAGTGATTTATGAAAGTTCTTCGGTTTCATGCTAATCAAAAGTGGTTGTTAATAAGACTTGATCAACCTTATTAATGGATCATTTTTGAACGGTATGAAGTTGATGAATTTAGTAAGTACTACCTTCTGTCCCTACTTCTTATTCTATGTTTTTATTAGTTAAATAAAATAAAATGCCATGTTTTATCTGTTTTCTGAATTTCCCGTGCAATAAAAATGACTCAAAAATAAAAGTTCTCGGAATGCACTAAAAATTTACAAGATTTTTTCTGAATATTTGAGAATTTTTGGTGCAATAAACATCAGAGGGGGGTGCACCAGGTGGGCACAACCCACCTGGGCGCGCCAGCACCATCAGGCGCACCCTGGTGGGTTGTGGTCCCCACGTGGGCCCCCTCACTTACCTCTTCATCCCACATCATCACTTACCACCAGAAAAAAAAATCTCCATTGCTCTCTCTCCCGTGTTCTTGAGCTCAAACCCGCGGATTTCGATCTCTTTGCTCGAAGCTCCGTTTCTGAAACTGTTTTGGGGGATTGTTGCTTGGTATGTGACTCCACCGTTTGTCCAATTAGTTTTTACTTTAGTGGTTTATGTTTTGAATAATTAGCTAATCTTGGTGCTGCTGTAGATGTGCTTGCATGTTGAATTCTTTGTTGGAAATATGCCCTAGAGGAAATAATAAAATGATTATTATATTTCCTTGTTCATGATAATTGTCTATTATTCATGCTTTAATTGTATTATCCAGAAATCGTAATACATGTGTGAATACATAGACCACAATGTGTCCCTAGTGAGCCTCTAGTTGACTAGCTCATTGATCAACAGATAGTTATGGTTTCCTGGCTATGGACATGGAGATGTCATTGATAACGGGATCACATCATTAGGAGAATGATGTGATGGACAAGACCCAATCCTAAACATAGCACAAGATCGTATAGTTCGTTTGCTAGAGTTTTTCCAATGTCAAGTATCTTTTCCTTAGACCATGAGATCGTGTAACTCCCGGATACCGTAGGAGTGCTCTGGGTATACCAAACATCACAACGTAACTGGGTGACTATAAAGGTGTACTACGGGTATCTCCGAAAGTGTCTGTTGGGTTGACACGGATCAAGACTGGGATTTGTCACTCCGTATGACGGAGAGGTATCTCTGGGCCCACTCGGTAATGCATCATCATAATGAGCTCAAACTGACCAAGTGTATGGTCATGGGATCATGCATTACCGTACGAGTAAAGTGACTTGCCGGTAAAGAGATTGAACGAGGTATTGGGATACCGACGATCGAATCTCGGGCAAGTAACGTACCGATTGACAAAGGGAATTGTATACGGGGTTGCTTGAATCCTCGACATCGTGGTTCATCCGATGAGATCATTGAGGAGCATGTGGGAGCCAACATGGGTATCCAGATCCCGCTGTTGGTTATTGACCGGAGAGCCGTCTCGGTCATGTCTACATGTCTCCCGAACCCGTAGGGTCTACACACTTAAGGTTCGGTGACGCTAGGGTTGTAGAGATATGAATATGCAGTAACCCGAAAGTTGTTCAGAGTCCCGTATGAGATCCTGGACGTCACGAGGAGTTCCGGAATGGTCCGGAGGTGAATAATTATATATAGGAAGTGTAGTTTCAGCCATCCGGAGAGTTTCGGGGTCACCGGTATTGTACCGGGACCACCGGAAGGGTCCCGGGGGTCCACCGGGTGGGGCCACCAATCCCGGAGGGACCCCATGGGCCAAAGTGGGGAGGGGAACCAGCCCATAGTGGGCTAGTGCGCCCCCCTTGGCCCACCCCATGCGCCTAGGGTTGGGAACCCTAGGGTGGGGGGGCGCCCCACTTGGCTTGGGGGGCACTCCACCCCTTGGCCGCCCCCCCTAGGAGATCCCATCTCCTAGGGCCGGCGCACCACCCTAGGGGGCCTATATAAAGGGGGGGAGGGAGGGGGCAGCCGGACCCTTGGGTCTTGGCGCCTCCCTCTCCCCTGCTACACCTCTCCCTCTCGTAGTATAACGGCGAAGCCCTGCTGCAGTGACGCCCTGCATCCACCACCACGCCATCGTGCTGCTGGATCTTCATCAACCTCTCCTCCCCCTTGCTGGATCAAGAAGGAGGAGACGTCACGCTGATTGTACGTGTGTTGAACACGGAGGTGCCGTCCGTTCGGCGCTAGGATCTCCGGTGATTTGGATCACGTCGAGTACGACTTCCTCATCCCCGTTCTTTGAACGCTTCCGCGCGTGATCTACAAAGGTATGTAGATGCAATCCGATTACTCATTGCTAGATGAACTCATAGATGGATCTTGGTGAAACCGTAGGAAATTTTTTGTTTTCTGCAACGTTCCCCAACAGTGGCATCATGAGCTAGGTCTATGCGTAGTTCTCCTTGCACGAGTAGAACACAATTTGTTGTGGGCGTAGATGTTGTCAACTTTCTTGCCGCTACTAGTCTTATCTTGCTTCAGCGGTATTGTGGGATGAAGCGGCTCGGACCGACCTTACACGTACGCTTACGTGAGACTGGTTACACCGACTGACATGCACTAGTTGCATAAGGTGGCTAGCGGGTGTCTGTCTCTCCCACTTTAGTTGGAGCGGATTCGATGAAAAGGGTCCTTATGAAGGGTAAATAGAAGTTGACAAATCACGTTGTGGCTATTACGTAGGTAAGAAAACGTTCTTGCTAGAACCCTTTTGCAGCCACGTAAAACTTGCAACAATAATTAGAGGACGTCTAACTTGTTTTTGCAGCAATTGCTTTGTGATGTGATATGGCCAAAGTTGTGATGAATGATGAATGATATATATGTGATGTATGAGATCATGTTCTTGTAATAGGAATCACGACTTGCATGTCGATGAGTATGACAACCAGCAGGAGCCATAGGAGTTGTCTTTATTTTTTGTATGACCTGCGTGTCATTGAGAAACGCCATGTAAATTACTTTACTTTATTGCTAAACGTGTTAGCCATAGTAGTAGAAGTAATAGTTGGCGAGCAACTTCATGGAGACACGATGATGGAGATCATGATGATGGAGATCATGGTGTCATGCCGGTGACAAGATGATCATGGATCCCCAAGATGGAGATCAAAGGAGCTATGTGATATTGGCCATATCATGTCACTATTATTATTTGATTGCATGTGATGTTTATCATGTTTTTGCATCTTGTTTACTTAGAACGACGGTAGTAAATAAGATGATCCCTCATAATAATTTCAAGAAAGTGTTCCCCCTAACTGTGCACCGTTGCGACAGTTCGTTGTTTCGAAGCACCACGTGATGATCGGGTGTGATAGATTCCAACATTCACATACAACGGGTGTAAGACAGATTTACACATGCAAACACTTAGGTTGACTTGACGAGCCTAGCATGTACAGACATGGCCTCGGAACACAGAAGACCGAAAGGTCGAGCATGAGTCATATAGAAGATACGATCAACATGAAGATGTTCACCGATGTTGACTAGTCCGTCTCACATGATGATCGGACACGGCCTAGTTAACTCGGATCATGTTATACTTAGATGACTGGAGGGATGTCTATCTAAGTGGGAGTTCATTATATAATTTGATTAGATGAACTTAATTATCATGAACTTAGTCTAAAATCTTTACAATATGTCTTGTAGATCAAATGGCCAACGTTGTCCTCAACTTCAACACGTTCCTAGAGAAAACCAAGCTGAAAGACGATGGCAGCAACTATACGGACTGGGTCCGGAACCTGAGGATTATCCTCATAGCTGCCAAGAAAGATTATGTCCTACTAGCACCGCTAGGTGACGCACCCATCCCACAGAACCAAGAGTTTATGAACGCTTGGCAGACACGTGCTGATGATTACTCCCTCGTTCAGTGCGGCATGCTTTACAGCTTAGAACCGGGGCTCCAAAAGCGTTTTGAGCGACACGGAGCATATGAGATGCTCAAAGAGCTGAAAATGGTTTTCCAAGCTCATGCCCGGGTCAAGAGATATGAAGTCTCCGACAAGTTCTTCAGCTGTAAGATGGAGGAAAATAGTTCTGTCAGTGAGTACATACTCACAATGTCTGGGTTACATAACCGCTTGACTCAGCAGGGAGTTAATCTCCTGGATGACGCGGTCATTGACAGAATCCTTCAGTCGCTTCCACTGAGCTACAAGAGCTTTGTGATGAACTTCAATATGAAGGGGATGGAAAAGACCATTCCTGAAGTATTTGCAATGCTGAAATCAGCAGAGGTAGAAGTCAAAAAGGAACATCAAGTGTTGATGGTGAATAAAACCACTAAGTTCAAGAAAGGCAAGGGTAAGAAGAACTTCAAGAAGGACGGCAAGGGAGTTGCCGCGCCCGGCAAGCAAGCTGCCGGGAAGAAGCCAAAGAATGGACCCAAGCCCGAGACTGAGTGCTTTTATTGCAAGGAGAGTGGTCACTGGAAGCGGAACTGCCCCAAATACTTAGCGGACAAGAAGGCCGGCAAAACAAAATGTATATGTGATATACATGTAATTGATGTTTACCTTACCAGTACTTGTAGTAGGTCCTGGGTATTTGATACCGGTGCAGTTGCTCACATTTGTAACTCAAAGCAGGAGCTGCAGAATAAACGGAGACTGGCGAAGGACGAGGTGACGATGCGCGTCGGGAATGGTTCCAAGGTCGATGTGATCGCCGTCGGCACGCTACTTCTACATTTACCTACGGGATTAGTTTTGAACCTCAATAATTGTTATTTGGTGCCAAGTTTGAGCATGAACATTGTATTAGGATCTCGTTTAATACGAGATGGCTACTCATTTAAATCCGAGAATAATGGTTGTTCTATTTATATGAGAGATATGTTTTATGGTCATGCTCCTATGGTGAATGGTTTATTCATAATGAATCTCGAGCGTAATGCTACACATATTCATAGTATGAATACAAAAAGATGTAAGGTTGATAATGATAGTCCCACATACTTGTGGCACTGCCGTCTTGGTCACATAGGTGTCAAATGCATGAAGAAGCTCCATGCTGATGGACTTTTAGAGTCTCTTGATTACGAATGATTTGACACGTGCGAACCGTGCCTCATGGGTAAGATGACCAAGACTCCGTTCTCAGGAACAATGGAGCGAGCAACCAACCTATTGGAAATCATACATACTGATGTGTGCGGTCCAATGAGTGTTGAGGCTCGTGGTGGCTATCGTTATGTTCTCACCCTCACTGATGACTTGAGTAGATATGGATATGTCTACTTAATGAAACACAAGTCTGAAACCTTTGAAAAGTTCAAGGAATTTCAGAGTGAGGTTGAGAATCAATGTGACAGAAAAATCAAGTTTTTGCGATCAGATCGTGGAGGAGAATACTTGAGTCACGAATTTGGTACACACTTAAGAAAATGTGGAATAGTTTCACAACTCACGCCGCCTGGAACACCTCAGCGTAATGGTGTGTCCGAATGCCGTAATCGCACTCTATTGGATATGGTGCGATCTATGATGTCTCTTACCGATTTACCGTTGTCATTTTGGGGCTATGCTTTAGAGACTACCGCATTCACTTTAAATAGGGCTTCGTCTAAATCCGTTGAGACGACACCATATGAATTATGGTTTGGGAAGAAGCCTAAGCTGTCGTTTCTAAAAGTTTGGGGATGCGATGCTTATGTCAGGAAACTTCAACCTGAAAAGCTCGAACCCAAGTCGGAAAAATGCGTCTTCATAGGATACCCTAAAGAAACTATTGGGTATACCTTCTACCTCAGATCCGAAGGCAAGATTTTGTTGCCAAGAATGGATCCTTTCTAGAGAAGGAGTTTCTCTCGAAAGAAGTAAGTGGGAGGAAAGTGGAACTTGATGAAGTATTACCTCTTGAACCGGAAACTGGCGCAACACAGGAAAATGTTCCTGTAGTGCCTGCACCAATTAGAGAGGAAGTTAATGATGATGATCAAGATACTTCTGATCAAGCTCCTACTGAACTTCGAAGGTCCACAAGGACACGTTCCGCACCAGAGTGGTATGGCAACCCTGTCTTGGAAATCATGTTGTTAGACAACGGTGAACCTTCGAACTATGAAGAAGCGATGGCGGGCCTGGATTCCGACAAATGGCTGGAAGCCATGAAATCCGAGATAGGATCCATGTATGAAAACGAAGTATGGACTTTGACTGACTTGCCCGATGATCGGCGAGCCATAGAAAATAAATGGATCTTTAAGAAGAAGACAGACGCAGATGGTAATGTGACCATCTATAAAGCTAGGCTTGTCGCTAAGGGTTATCGACAAGTTCAAGGGGTTGACTACGATGAGACATTCTCTCCCGTAGCAAAGCTGAAGTCCGTCCAAATCATGTTAGCAATTGCCGCATACTATGATTATGAGATATGGCAAATGGACGCAAAAACGGCATTCCTTAACGGTTATCTTAAGGAAGAACTGTATATGATGCAGCCGGAAGGTTTTGTCGATCCTAAGAATGCTGACAAGGTGTGCAAGCTCCAACGCTCGATTTATGGGCTGGTGCAAGCATCTCGGAGTTGGAACATTCGCTTTGATGAGATGATCAAAGCGTTTGGGTTTATGCAGACTTATGGAGAAGCCTGCATTTACAAGAAAGTGAGTGGGAGCTCTGTAGCATTTCTCATATTATATGTAGATGACATACTTTTGATGGGAAATGATATAGAGCTTTTGGACAGCATTAAGGCCTACTTGAATAAGAGTTTTTCAATGAAGAACCTTGGAGAAGCTGCTTATATATTAGGCATCATGATCTATAGAGATAGATCAAGACGCCTCATAGGTCTTTCAGAAAGCACATACCTTGATAAGATATTGAAGAAGTTCAATATGGATCAGTCTAAGAAGGGGTTCTTGCCTGTGTTGCAAGGTGTGAAATTGAGCTCAGCTCAATGTCCGACCACGGCAGAAGATATAGAAGAGATGAGTGTCATCCCCTATGCCTCAGCCATTGGTTCTATTATGTATGCCATGCTGTGTACCAGACCTGATGTAAACCTTGCCGTAAGTTTGGTAGGAAGGTACCAAAGTAATCCCGGCAAGGAACACTGGAAGCGGTCAAGAATATCCTGAAGTACCTGAAAAGGACTAAGGAAATGTTTCTCGTTTATGGAGGTGACGAAGAGCTCGTCGTAAAGGGTTACGTCGACGCTAGCTTCGACACAGATCTGGATGACTCTAAGTCACAAACCGGATACGTGTATATTTTGAATGGTGGGGCAGTAAGCTGGTGCAGTTGCAAGCAAAGCGTTGTGGCGGGATCTACATGTGAAGCGGAGTACATGGCAGCCTCAGAGGCAGCACACGAAGCAGTCTGGGTGAAGGAGTTCATTACCGACCTAGGAGTCATACCCAATGCGCCGGGCCCGATGACTCTCTTCTGTGACAACACTGGAGCTATTGCCCTTGCCAAGGAGCCCAGGTTTCACAGGAAGACCAGGCATATCAAGCGTCGCTTCAACTCCATTCGTGAAAGTGTTCAAAATGGAGACATAGAGATTTGTAAAGTACATACGGACCTGAATGTAGCAGATCCGTTGACTAAACCTCTCCCTAGAGCAAAAAATGATCAACACCAGAATTCCATGGGTGTTCGATTCATCACAATGTAACTAGATGATTGACTCTAGTGCAAGTGGGAGACTGTTGGAAATATGCCCTAGAGGAAATAATAAAATGATTATTATATTTCCTTGTTCATGATAATTGTCTATTATTCATGCTTTAATTGTATTATCCGGAAATCGTAATACATGTGTGAATACATATACCACAATGTGTCCCTAGTGAGCCTCTAGTTGACTAGCTCGTTGATCAACAGATAGTCATGGTTTCCTGGCTATGGACATGGAGATGTCATTGATAATGGGATCACATCATTAGGAGAATGATGTGATGGACAAGACCCAATCCTAAACATAGCACAAGATCGTATAGTTCGTTTGCTAGAGTTTTTCCAATGTCAAGTATCTTTTCCTTAGACCATGAGATCGTGTAACTCCCAGATACCGTAGGAGTGCTCTGGGTATACCAAACGTCACAACGTAACCTGGGTGACTATAAAGGTGTACTACGGGTATCTCCGAAAGTGTCTGTTGGGTTGACACGGATCAAGACTGGGATTTGTCACTCCGTATGACGGAGAGGTATCTCTAGGCCCACTCAGTAATGCATCATCATAATGAGCTCAAAGTGACCAAGTGTCTGGTCACGGGATCATGCATTACGGTACGAGTAAAGTGACTTGCGGTAACGAGATTGAACGAGGTATTGGGATACCGACGATCGAATCTCGGGCAAGTAACGTACCGATTGACAAAGGGAATTGTATATGGGGTTGCTTGAATCCTTGACATCATGGTTCATCCGATGAGATCATCGAGGAGCATGTGGGAGCCAACATGGGTACCCAGATCCCGCTGTTGGTTATTCACCGGAGAGCCGTCTCGGTCATGTCTACATGTCTCCCGAACCCGTAGGGTCTACACACTTAAGGTTCGGTGACGCTAGGGTTGTAGAGATATGAATATGCAGTAACCCGAAAGTTGCTCGGAGTCCCGGATGAGATCCTGGACGTCACGAGGAGTTCCGGAATTGTCCGGAGGTGAAGAATTATATATAGGAAGTGCAGTTTCGGCCATCGGGAGAGTTTCGGGGTCAGCGGTATTGTACCGGGACCACTAGAAGGGTCCCGGGGGTCCACCGGGTGGGGCCACCCATCCCGGAGGGCCCCATGTGCCAAAGTGGGGAGGGGAACCAGCCCATAGTGGGATGGTGCGCCCCCTTGGCCCACCCCATGCGCCTAGGGTTGGGAACCCTAGGGTGGGGGGTGCCCCACCTGGCTTGGGGGGCACTCCACCCCTTGGCTGCCCCCCGCTAGGAGATCCCATCTCCTAGGGCCGGCGCACCCCCCTAGGGGGCCTATATAAAGGGGGGGAGGGAGGGGGCAGCCGGACCCTTGGGTCTTGGCGCCTCCCTCTCCCCTGCTACACCTCCCCCTCTCGCAGTATAACGGCGAAGCTCTGCTGCAGTGACGCCCTGCATCCACCACCATGCCGTCGTGCTGCTGGATCTTCATCAACCTCTCCTCCTCCCTTGCTGGATCAAGAAGGAGGAGACGTCACGCTGACTGTACGTGTGTTGAACACGGAGGTGCCGTCCGTTCGGCGCTAGGATCTCCGGTGATTTGGATCACGTCGAGTACGACTTCCTCATCCTCATTCTTTGAATGCTTCCGCGCGTGATCTACAAAGGTATGTAGATGCAATCCGATTACTCATTGCTAGACGAACTCATAGATGGATCTTGGTGAAATCGTAGGAAATTTTTTTTTTCTGCAATGTTCCCCAACATTCTTAGTGTTCTAAGTAGTTTGAATGCTTGATTTGGCCTCTATGTATCCCTATGAGTAGTTGCTATCAATCTTATAAAGTTTTGTTGACAAATTTTTGTCACCTCAAATTTTTTTATTTTCAGAAAATTGTACTTGGACATGATGAACTTATTTGGAAGGAGTTCTTCGAGGAGACAATCCTCGGGGGCATCTTCTAGTGACAGTTTCGCTCGCCGGTCTTATGTTGAACCGAGTGAAAGTTCCACATGAGATGCCGCTACCAAAACATTCTTATGGCCTTGCGATGAGAAAATGGTGCGTGTGGGCATTAAGGAGGAATTTGAGCAATATGTTCACAATGCTGGTCTCGATCCCTACCTTTCAGATAAGTGTGAACAACACCAACTTCTCACTGAATTGTTTGCCAAAGGATTTAAATATTTCCCACGTGAGTCTAGGGTGTCGTTTATGCTTTATGATACTCCATTTACCTGATCACTAGAGAATTTTGCTTATCACTGTAAGCTTCCATTTTGGGGTTCGCTTGACGAACCACCAAAGGCTGAGTACGAAACATTCTTGACGAGCCTTTGTTACGGTGAAAGGAGGGGAGTAACTCAAGGTAGAATAAAAGAGCATTCATTTTCCCGCAATTCAGTACTTGGCGTTATTTAATGGGAAATGTATAGTAGGCAAGCAAGACTGTAGCCCTCTTTGTGCTCCAGACTTGAGCCTCATATGTATTACTCTCACCGGTGAAAGGGATTGTATGTCACGCCCAATATGGGACTCTATCCTAAAGGAACTCGAAGGTCCCAATAAGGATAAAACCTCATATTGACACGCTTTTGCAAGGTGGATATCATTACATCGTACCATTACATAATAGTTGGGGATACATACAAGGCATACAAATTCCCAATAATACATCAATACATCATAAGAGAACAACATTCGACTACGGATGAAACACAAACAGAAGCTCAAACGACATTCACCCTGCTTGCTCAAGCTGCCAACTAGGAACCTATCCCAAGATCAAAGAAGAAGAAGAATTCCAACACAAGCAACACATCGCTCTCACGTCATGATCATCGCATTACTTTTTCCTACAACTGTTGGTGTAGTAATATGTGAGCCACGAGGACTCAGCAATCCCATTACCATGGGTATCAAGACTAGCAAATCTTAATGGGTAAGGAAGAGTAAGTGGTGAGGTTGCAGCAACCGACTAAGCATGTATGGTGGCTAACTTATGAGTACAAGAGTAAGATGAGCAACTACGCAAACGGTCGCAAACTAGTAATGATCAATAAGTGATCCTGAACTACTTACGTACAAACATAACCCAACCATGTTCTCCTCTCGAACTTCCTCGAAAAGAGACAGTCACGGTTACTCATGTGGTTGGTGTATTTTAATAGTGTTTACTTCAAGTCCTCTACAACCGGATATTAACAAATTTCCATCTGCCACATAACCACGGGCACGGCTCTCAAAAGTCTAAACCCTGCAGGGGTGTCCCAACTTAGCCCATGACAAGCTCATGATCCGCGGAGACAATCCTCCATTGTGGGACCCTCCGATCAGACTCGGAATCTCGGTGCACAAGACATTTCGACAATGGTAAAACAAGTCTAGCAAGACCTCCCGATGCACCGACCTAGCCTGATAGGATTTATGCGTATCTCGTTCTCAGGGTACACCGGATGGGACAAGCTACGGGTAAAACCAGCCCTCGAGTTTCCGCGAGGTGGCCCCGCAGGCTGCCCGTTTGGGACCAACACCACCAACACTGCCCCCCTGCTATGTAGAAAGAATCCTCGGGTTCATGACGCCCTATGCCAATTAATTATTTAGTTCAAGTATTATTATGGAAAATGTTAAAACCAATGTTGGACCTTGCTGGAAGAGTTCTATTCAAAGCGAACTGTCAAGAGAGCCCCATAACCCTCACTGTGTTAGGGACGCAAAAATCAAGGAACATAACACCGGTATGACGGAAACTAGGGCGGCAAGAGTGGAACAAAACACCATGAAAAAGGCCAAGCCTTCCACCCTTTACCAAGTATATATGTGCATTAATTAAATAAGAGATATTATGATATCCCATGATATCCATGCCCCGACATGGAACAATCTGCAACTGCACCTGCAACTAGCAACGCTATTAGAGGGACTGAGCAAATCGGTAACATAGCCAAACAACGGTTTTCTAGGAAGGGTAAAAGGTTAGAGGCTCACATGGCAATTTCAGAGGCTTGATAAACAAGTGGTAGGTAGCGCGACATAGCGATAGCATCGAGACAACTAGCATAGCAAAGATAGTAGTGATATCCAAGGTGACGGTCATCTTGTCTGAAATCCCGCTAGGAAGAAGAACGAGTCCATGAAGAAGACGATGCCACGTAGTTGAACGAATCCTCACAATCGCAATGAAACAGGAACTATCGAGAAGGAGCACAACCGAAAAGAAGCAAACAACATGGTAAACACACAACACATATCATGACATGATGCTCAACCAAGTATGATGCGTGACAAGGCTACATGATGCTACTCATGGCAAGAGATGATGCATACAAGAACAACACATCAAAGTAAGTTTAAATGAGGCCGGAAACAACATATAATAATTCGGGTAAGTCCTCGTATGCAAATTTCGAAATTGGTTCAGCTCTATTTAAAACACAATGTTGAAGTTGTTAAACATGAAGTTAAAGTGCACCTAGAAGATCTACACCGTTTTCCAGTCAAGTTACATATAAAGTTCGTTTAATTTGGAGCTACGCCTAGAAGATATGAGCAAAACAAGTTAAACATGGCATTGATGCAAAATGCACGCAAACACAATCATAAACATTCCAAAACATGGATGCAACAAGGCATGATGAAACTACATGCAAAACCAAGCAAGTTTCATATAGAGCATCCTCCAAACGGAGCAACGGTTCAACACATACACTCAATACAAGTTTCAAACACAATCTGCCCAAAACAACAACTAAGCACTTTGCAATCAAGGAAGGAAGCAACATGCTACTGGAAACACATGGGCACAAACTTGATATGCACTCAAAGTATAGATTACATGATTCATATAATATTAAGGTTCAAGTTCATAGGCATCAGGTTCAAACCAATATGATCAGTGCAAAAAAGCAACTTAATAACACAGATTATGACTTTGTGAAAAACAGGGCATACATGTGAGCAAAAATAACATGTTGACATGTTGGAGGCATGAAAAATTATGATATAGTGCAATATCATAGAAAACAAAAGCATGGCATTAAAGTGCAGGTTAAACATGGAAAAACATGATTACTAAGCATCTCCATATGAGCCCTAGATCAATGGCAATCAACAAGACAAGATGCAACATGATATAAGATGGTTCTCAGACTTAGAGGAAATCTGGGAATGCAAAGCAATAACATTATGATGCTAACTTTGGAGGCACATAACAGCAAGCATAGCAACTTTAATAATTATGAAAAAGACATGGGCATGTAATAGAGATGATATACTTCAACTTATTCTAAGGGCACAAGTTCATATGATGCATGGAGTAATTACTATGAAGCTTGCAAAAAGGAACTTGTTGGAATCTTAGGACTTAGAAGAAAATATAACCTCATGAAAAACGGGATGGAGAGGACCCAGACGGAGGGATCCGGGACGAGGCGCGATGTTTGGTTTGTGAACCAGTGGATCTCGTCCATGACGATGGAGATCCGAGGCGGGGCAACTCTGGCAACGGCGACTCCGGCGTGGGGCGGCGGTGCGGCGACGCAGAGGTGGTGTGGTGGTGGCGGTGCGGTGTGGCGCGGCCGGGTGGCGAGGTGCGCGCAAGGTGGCGGCGAGGTCCGCGCGAGGCTGCGGGGCGGCGTCGGTCGACTCTGGCGGTGGCCGGCGCCGGGAAAGGCGAAGCACGGCGGAGGGGCAAGGCGGCGGGCGGCAGCACGCGGAATGGCGGCATGACGGACAAGCGGGGTGAGGGCGCGGGCGGCAGCGTGTGGGATCCGGGCCCGGCAGGCCGGATCTGGGCCCCACGGGCCTGCGGTGGAGGCAGGGCTGACTGACGACGGGGAAGGGTGATGTGGCGCGCTCCGGTTGGCCGGGAGCGGCCGCTGGAGTGAGGTGGCGCGTGGAGATTGGTCGGGTGACGTGGCCGGCCGACATGTCCGGCGGCGGGTGGATTTATCCGGCGGTGCGAGGGAAGATGGTTAGGGTTTCGTCCGCGAAAATGGAGGGGGAGGGCCTATTTATAGGTAGAGAGAGCTAGGAGAGTCCAAATGAGGTGTTGTTTTCGCCCACACGATCGTGATCCAACGACGGAGGGCATGGAGGGGGTTTAGATGGGATAGTGGGCTATTGTGGAGGGGTGCTGGGCTGCAAATTGAAGGAGGGGTATCGGTTAACGCGGTTAACCGTTGGGGCATCAAACGATCTCCAAATGGAACAAAATCTGACAGGCGGTCTTCCGGTGGTATACCAAGACCACTCGACAAATCTCGGCCCATTCCGAGAATGTTTTTACCCCGCTCACAAAACGAGATCTGGAAGGTGCGGTGGGTGCATGTGAGAGAGTCAGATTCCGAGACGGACAACGGAGAGAACTGGGAGACCCGACCGCATGCAAGTTTTGAAACATGAGGATGCAATGCACATGATGACATGGCAAAGGGCAACACACAAGCGAATGACATGGAAATGATGGTGAATAACTGGAAGACACCAGGCGCATCGGACTCGGGGTGTTACAACTCTCCTGCACTAACAAGAGATATCGTCCTGAGATCTTAGGAACGAGACGGAGGAGAAAGAGGACAAAGTAAAGGAAGAACGCATGAGAGAAGGTGAACAAGACCGAGAGCAATCGGGTAGAAAAGAGGAACGGCGAATATGACGAGAATCAAAAGATCAAGGAATAAGATAGACTCAGAAACCACTCCGGTTAGAGCAAGATAGAAAAGGAAGAGCCACGAAAGAATTTTGGCGGTATTCTGGCTGAAAATGGAAGGAATAGAACATGAACTTGACAAGATGGGATGATAGTTGACGAGACGAACAACACAATGCCTCCAGAAGAATTGAAAGAGTGGAATGAAAAGAACGAAGAAGAATAAGACAACTTCTACCACAATTGAGTTCGAAAAGCATCCTTACGAAGAAGGGTTGAACGAGGTTGTTGGAAATCAACAACAATAGAATTGATTTGCGTGGGCTTATGGAAAACATCTCAAAATTATGAGGTGATAACCGGCCACAAATGGGAATGATTGAATAGCGGAGAAGAATGAAGAAATGCAAAACTCCACTTCAAAAGAATACGGAGAATTATTAGCACTTCGAGAAAGATACTTGCGCTCCTCCAACAAGAGTCTTGATGAACACTTGCAGAATGAATAAATCATGTTGAACCACCATGAAGAACTCTGGTGACAAAAGGATGATGGGATAGAATTGAAGGATGAAAATAATAAGATGACGTCTTGCGATGATTTAGATGGAGCTTCACGAAAAGACAAGCGAGAAAACATGGAACTCCGGAAAAGAAAAGAAGAACAACTTAGAACCAATAGATTATTCATTATGAAAAATCTCTGAAGGACGGAATTACTAAACTTGATGGAAGAAAATAAGAATTATGTTATGCTTATCCTTCATCAATTAAATTGATGAGAAGAAAATGATTGCATACAACTTATTCGCGTTGGAAAAGATTAAGGGGAAATATCGCGCAAAACTTGGGAAGGTCTTCATGAACCACCGGTAGGATTGGAAAGAATGAATGAATTGATACGATAGCAAAGGAGGAGGATTCTTGAACAAACCACCATAAGAATTGAAACGAATGACGAAAATAGAATGACTGTCTGGAAAGCATTAGAAAACGAATGAAGATACTTGAGTGAATCTAGATGCAAGAGAACGAAGAGATCGTGAACTGATCAAAGAATGCTTGAGTGAAGCACCGATACAAATGTGGGAACGAACGAAGCTGAAAACTTCGAATGAAGAAATATTCTGAAATGGAGGTGTCGGTGTCAAAACCGGCGGATCTCGGGTAGGGGGTCCCGAACTATGCGTCTAGGTGGATGGTAACAGGAGGCAGGGGACATGAAGTTTTACCTAGGTTCGGCCCTCTTGATGGAGGTAAAACCCTATGTCCTGCTTGATTAATATTGATGATATGGGTAGTACAAGAGTATATCTACCACAAGATCAGAGAGGCTAAACCCTAGAAGCTAGCCTATGGTATGATTGTATGTTTTCTGTTATGTCCTATGGACTAAAACCCTCCAGTTTATATAGACACCGGAGAGGGTTAGGGTTACACAAGGTCGGTTACAAAGGAAGAGATATCCATATCCGTACTTCCTAGCTTGCCTTCCATGCCAAGTAGAGTCCCATCCGGACAAGAGATGAAGTCTTCAATCTTGTATCTTCATAGTCCAACGGTCCGGCCAAAGGATATAGTCCGGCTGTCCGGAGACCCCCTAATCCAGGACTCCCTCAATAGCCCCTAAACTAGGCTTCAATGACGATGAGTCCGACGCACAGTATTGTCTTCGGCATTGCAAGGCGGGTTCCTCCTCCGAATACATCACGGAAGAATTTGAATACAAGGATAGTGTCTGACCCTGCAAAATAAGTTCCACATACCACCGTAGTGAGAATAATACTTCCACAAATCTAATCTGCTGACACGTCTCAGCAACACGACATTATGTCATGGCCCGGTGATTATTCGAACCGTTTCCTTTAACTAGCCCCGCACATAACGCGAGGCAGTTTTTTGACACGTCTTGTCAAAGCAGATATCATGTCCCCTTATCACAGGATTCTCATCAACACGGGCGTGGGTAACCCAACCGCGCCATCGATTACGGCGCTTGGGGGATAAGCGAGTTTTACCAGGCTAGTGGGGGTGCATAGTTTCAGCCGCCCATATAAAGGGACAAGGATTCACCTTTTCATCCACGCCTTCTTCCTCCTTGCTCATCCATTCTTGCACACTCGAGCTCCAACACCCAAGTCCACATCCTTTCCCTCAACCTTCTCCAAACATGTCCGGAGCGGAGGCAAATGGATGGCTTCCTCCGTTACGGAGGGACATATCAAGAAGCTGCGTGGAGCTGGATACTTAGCCGCGAATATCGCGCATCAGCTGCCCACTACGGGGCATATCGTCCCTACCCCGGAACCTCACGAGAGGGTAGTTTTCCTCCACCACTTCCTCCGCGGACTGGGGTTTCCGCTCCATCCATTCGTCCGTGGTCTCATGTTCTACTATGGGCTGGACTTTCATGATCTGGCCCCGAACTTCGTCCTCAACATTTTGGCGTTCATTGTCGTGTGTGAGGCTTTCCTCCGCATCCGGCCCCACTTCGGCCTGTGGTTAAAGACCTTCAATATCAAGCCGAAGGTGGTGGGAGGCCAACAAGCAGAATTCGGCGGAGCCATGGTGGGCAAGATGCCCAACGTTATATGTCTCGAAGGCTCCTTTGTGGAGACCATAAAGGGGTGGCAATCGGCGTGGTTCTACATCACCGAGCCGCGTGACGCCAAATGGGCGACGGCCCCCAAGTTTCGATCCGGATTCCCTACACGACTCACTTCCTAGAAACAGAAGGGCTTGTCGTGGGGTTCATCGGTGGAGCTAGATGGACTCCAGAAATGTATCCAGAGGATGACAAGCAAGAAGCTCAAGCTTGTCAACATAGTCCAGGTTATGCTCATCCGCCGGATCCTCCCGTGTCAACAACGGGATTTTAACTTGTGGGAGTTCGACCCGACCCAGCACCAGACTCTGAGCGAGCTCTTCGATACGACGCACAAGGACGTCTGGAAGGTGCTGTTCAAGGGCGCCGAGGTCCCTCCTTCTCTCGCTGAGGACCGCGGGCTAAGCGCAAAGCGCCTAACGCGTTCAGTGAGTTCAATACGTCCCGTAGGATATTTATTTCCCCTAGCTTAATCACATGCGGGGTCTGATCTCCATGCCTTTGACAGGACTGGGTGGAGACGTCGGGGCAGATTAACTGTCCGGCCCCTCTGCCCGAAGACACTGCAGGCGCTCTCCTGACGGAGATGCTGACTCCAGTTTCTTACAAGGTGCCGGAGAAGACCAAGAAGGCCAAGGGATCCCGAAAGAGTTCCCAACGCCAGGGTTTATCGGGCTTATCGTCTGATAACTCCGCGGCGCACTCCTCCCCCTAAGACAAGGAGGAAGAGGAAGACACTCCCCCTCCAGTCGGGGGAGACAAGAAAAGGAAGGCCGCCCCAACCGGGGGGGTCGAAGGGTCCAAGAAGGGAAGGACTCTCCTTCCGGACTACTCTACCACCGCCGCTGAAGGCAAAGATGAGTGGCTACCCAGGGCCAAGCCCCTGGGAAATCATAAGTATTCAGATACCAGAGTAACTCATAGCATTCCTTTGTCGCACTGCTTCCCCTAACACCGAATATGATTATGCAGGCCGCCACGAACCCGTATCGATGTATCGTCAGACGACTCCCTGGGCTCGTCGGATATGGATAGCGATCCACTTCCGACCGCCACCTCCCCTTGCCCTGTGGACGACGCCGGGGTATTGTCTCAAGAGGCACCGGGGCGAGGGGAGACAGTCCCGGAGGTGCCTCAAGGCGACCTTCCGGATTCTGGGAGCCAAGGGGACAAGGCCCCTGAGGGCCCCGAGTTCGGCCCTCAGCCGAACACCGCGCCGGAACCTCCAGCGGTTCCGGACTCAGGCAGGCGGCCTCCTTCTAAGAGGGGAAAGACGCCTGTGCCGGTGACCTCTGTCCATCCAGAGGTATCGGACAATCTGCTGGGACCGCTTCGCAATGCTTCCATCGACGAGGAGCACCGCACCATTATGAGTGCGGTGGTCCAGAAGGTTCAGTCTGCCAAGAGCGGATTCACTAAAGCCTGTGCCAGCCTTCTAACATGCTTTGAGGTAAGTGTTCGAAATGTAGGAAAAATATTACCGCATAGACAGTAGCCCCTGATGCTCTGTTCGGTGTTCAAAAAGAAAAGTCGAATAGAGGATCAAAAAATATCGCAGGAGTCTAATTTAAGTATGTCAATGTGCGTATGCAGGCTTTGTTGCTGGCCTCAGTTGCACTGACTGCGGAGGTCGCCACACTGAAGCAGGACCTCGAGGGGTGCAAGAAAGAGCTCGGCCTTGCCAAGAGGCAGCTCGAGGAGAACAAGGGTAAGTAATACCCTGTCTATAGATATGTATATATAAAAGAAGACGCGATTGCAAAATGACAGGATCATCGTATATTTGCCAGGGGCCACGACCGAGGTGGCAACCCTAAAGCAAGCGCTATCCAAGGCCGAAGACAAAGTGGCCAAGGAGCGCACCGAGCGGGAAAGGCAAGAGGCTTGGGTGGGTGAGATGCAGCAAGAGCTCCAGGCTCTCGTGACGAAGCACGAGGCGTTGGAGCTTGACTCCAAGACGCGAGAGTTTGAGCTTGCCGCAGCCCTCGAGAGTGCTAAGAGTGCCAAGGCCGAAGCCCAAAAGGCCCTCCAGGAGATTGACGCGATGAAGAAAATAGCGGCGGGTAAGGCATTCTATATGCAAAGCAAGCATGTGAAAGTAAATTACCTATTACTTACCTGAATCCGGAGCTCTCTAGGAGCATTCGCAGATTTGCCCCGCAGTGTGTCGGATGCCGCACAGTTTTACCAGGCCGAGGAGGGAAGCTCAACGAGGAAGCTGTTTTGGTCTCAATATACTGGGACCGAACACCCGGTGCCTATGTGCGACCAGCTGAAGTAGCTAGTCAAGCTACACAAGGCGGCCGAACAGGCCATGAAGGGCTTTATAGTCTGGCTGTGGCCTGGCGACGCCCTTCCGAACAGCTACTTCGGCCTGGTGAGGCAGCTTGTAGATGCCTGCCCACGGCTGGAAGTCGTCAAGCGGTCCGTCTGCATCAAAGGTGCACGTCGGGCTTTCGCCCGTGTGAAGGTGCAGTGGGCCAAGCTAGACACCATGAGGCTGATCAAGGAAGGACCGCCGCAGGGCAAGGAGCATCGCACCCACGAAATTTATTATGAGGGTGTCCCAAAGGGTGCCCGTCTTGTGGCGGACAAATGTTCAAAAGATGTAATATTTGAGTGAACTTGCTCGTGTGATCCTGTATGATGAAAGCTTGTTTCATATGCGCTATGCAACGCTTGTTCGAATTTAAAATATTACCTTCTGTTTGGCTGTTTATCCAATCTGAGAGATGGCTAGTCCTCAGCTTCTGCCCCCATGCCGCGAGTGCTGGGGTGTTCGGGATAAACCTGAGCACTCTTGTTCCCATTGTTGGGTCCTTCGAGGGAGGTGCACAACACAGTGAACTAGGCAACCGGACTAATAATGCTTTATCACTCTCACTTAGCCATAGAATTCTATAATTTTAAATTTCGGCGAAGCCCCTGGTATTCGGAAGGCCGAATTCAGGGCGCAATACACGCCTTTAAGCCGGACAGGACCGGCTCCTCGCTCTAAGCGGCATAAGTCTTTAGGGACTCGAAAACCTCGCCGAACAGCGACCAGTCTCTCGCCTTATCATGACAGTCAGTTTTAGCTTTCTCTACTGAGGTGCTTAGCCCAGCAGAACCGGGGCGCAATCACAGTAGTTCTCCTAGCGCTACCTTAGCCGATAGAGCGGAACGTAAGGTACCAAAACATAGGATCCGGGCAAACCCAACATTTGACCAAAGACATGATTCGGAGCCGATGCATATAATGCTATAAGTTCAAGGTGCCGCACTTGTGAAAGCGTTCGGACTTCTCACACCGCATTGTGGGGTACTTATGCCCCTGGTGTATTGGCCGTACCAAAGTGTACGGTTGCAAGGCGTCATTAATGAACACATATATAAAAAAGAAGAATGCAATAATAGTCTTAATGCTATGCATTGTTTATTCAAATAAATGCGTTAAAGCAGAATGATATAGATAGTGCGATAAGCAAAAAGTAGGACTATGTCCCTTCCAAGGGTAAGCTGAGGAATAGTATTAAAGCAAATATTTCACTCGTTATCGTAATCCACCTGGGAGTTCCATGGTGTGACGTTGCTTTTTGCCTACTTGGTTGCTGCATCATGTTTTCGGCAATCATGCTGCCGGACAGGGTTTCCAGAGATTAAAGTCCTGAAAGCGAAAAATAACAAAGCGGGAAGCCCCTAGTGCGGTTTAGGCCGCGTCTTGGAGCGTGCCATAGTTGTGCCCCCCTCCCCACCTGTGCCCATAGTATTTTTAAGGCGTAATTATGTACGTGTCGCACGAATTTCGCCGTGTGACTTGGCCTGGGTGGGGGCTGCATTGCTACGCGAGCTCAGACCGTGCCAGGCGGTCTAGTTGCCGATTACTCCGAGTGTGTTTGAAAGTGTCCGGGTCTTGAAACGCTGAACTGGTGGATTGCCTTGAGAGGCTGCTTTGCGCTTCTGCTGCGAGGGCCGCAGTATGCTCCTCCGTGCGGAGGGAGCGCTCTGTGTTTTCGTTAATTGTAATAACCCCATGAGGTCCTGGCATCTTGAGCTTTAGGTATGCATAATGCGGTACCACATTGACTCTCGCAAATGCGGTTCGCCCGAGCAGTGCATGATAACCACTGTGGAACAGGACTATATCGAAGATTAATTCTTCGCTTCGGAAGTTATCCGGGGTTCCAAAGACCACTTCCAGTGTAATTGAGCCTGTGCAATGGGCCTCTACACGTGGAATGACGCCTTTAAAGGTCGTTTTTGTGGGTTTGACCCTTGAGGGGTCTATACCCATTTTGCGCACTGTGTTCTGGTAAAGCAGGTTCAGGCTGCTGCCGCCATCCATAAGGACTCAAGTGAGGTGAAATCCGTCAATGATTGGGTCTAACACCAGTGCGGCGAATCCGCCATGACGGATACTAGTTGGGTGGTCCCTGCGATCGAAAGTGATCGGGCAGGAGGACCATGGGTTGAACTTTGGGGCGACTGGCTCCAACGCATATACGTCCCTAAGCGCACGCTTCCGCTCCCTCTTGGGGATGTGGATTGTGTATATCATGTTCACCGTCCACACTTGTGGGGGGGGGGGCCCTTCTGTCCTCCGGTGTTCGGCTGCCGGGGCTCCTCTTTGTCATCGCTGTGTGAACCCTTATCTTTATCTTTGGCAATTAACTTGTCGGCCTGCTTGAACACCCAGCATTCCCTGTTGGTGTGATTGGCTGGCTTGTCAGGGGTTCCGTGTATTTGACACGAGCGATCGAGTATGCGGTCCAAACTGGACGGGCCCAGAGTGCTTCTTTTAAATGGCTTTTTCCGCTGACCGGGTTTAGAGCCTTTGAATCCGGCATTGACTATCGTATCCTCAGTATTATCGCTGTTAATGCGGTGCTTTTGTTTGTTGCGACATGACCTGCTATTGCCGTCCTTGGTATCCAAAGTACCTTAGTTTTTTGATATGTTGTTACTGCGAGCTAGCCAGCTGTCTTCTCCCGCACAAAAGCGGGTCATGAGTGTCATGAGGGCTGCCATAGATTTCGGCTTTTCCTGCCCATGGTGCCGGGCAAGCCACTCATCGCGGATGTTATGCTTGAAGGCTGCTAGGGCCTCTGCATCCGGACAGTCGACGATTTGATTTTTCTTTCTTAGGAACCGTGTCTAGAATTGCCTGGCCGATTCTTCTGGCTGCTGAATTATGTGGCTCAAGTCATCGGCGTCTGGTGGTCGCACATAAGTGCCCTGAAAGTTGTCGAGGAATGCGGCTTCCAGATCTTCCCAACAGCTAATGGACTCTGTTGGCAAGCTGTTAAGCCAATGCCGCGCTGGTCCTTTGAGCTTTAGTGGGAGGTATTTGATGGCGTGTAAGTCATCGCCACGGGCCATGTGGATGTGGAGGAGGAAATCCTCGATCCATACCGCAGGATCTGCTGTGCCGTCGTATGATTCAATATTTACGGGTTTGAAACCCTCTGGGATTTGATGATCCATTACTTCGTCTGTGAAGCATAGGGGGTGTGCGGCGCCTCTGTATTGGGCTATATTGCGACGTAGCTCGAATGGGTCTTGCCCGCTGTGTTCGGCCCGGCCGGATTGACTTTTACTGTATCTGGCGTGACATTTATCGTCTCGCATAGTGGCGCGCCCTCGTGATCCGTAGATCGATCTTGCATGTTTTGCTTTGTCGTCCAATACGTCTCGCAGGTCTGGCGTATTTCCCCATGCCTTTTTATTTGAATGGTGTCGGGGTGCAGGCTGAGTTTTTGGCTGGAATGCCTCTCTATTGCGGCCACGGGGTGGCTGATCAGCCGTGTCATATGCTTCTTCCTCCAGTCGGGGTAGCAACCTGCATTTTGGGTAACTCTTGGAGGGGCGCTCGGGTTTATATTCCTCGGCCGCGAGAACTTCAGTCCATCTGTCAGCTAGCAGATCTTGATCAGCTTGAAGGTGCTGCTGCTTTTTCTTAAGGCTATTCGCCGTGGCTATAAGCCGGCGCTTGAAGCGCTTTTGTTCGATGGGATCCTCTGGCACGGCGAATTCGTCATCGCCGAGGCTTGCCTCGTCTTTGGAGGGGGGCATGTAATTATCGTCCTCCGCTTCTCCATCTGCCGCTCTCTCTGGAGGGCTCGCTCCTCCATCCTCCTGCCCTAAATCTCGGGTAGGGGGTCCCGAACTGTGCGTCTAGGCCAGATAGTAACAGGAGGCAGGGAACACGAAGTTTTACCCAGGTTCGGGCCCTCTTGATGGAGGTAAAACCCTACGTCCTGCTTGATTAATATTGATGATATGGGTAGTACAAGAGTAGATCTACCACGAGATCAGAGAGGCTAAAACCTAGAAGCTAGCCTATGGTATGATTGTATGTTTTCTGTTATGTCCTACGGACTAAAACCCTCCGGTTTATATAGACACTGGAGAGGGTTAGGGTTACACAAGGTCGGTTACAAAGGAAGAGATATCCATATCCGTACTGCCTAGCTTGCCTTCCACGCCAAGTAGAGTCCCATCCGGACACGAGACGAAGTCTTCAACCTTGTATCTTCATAGTCCAATAGTCCGGACAAAGGATATAGTCCGGCTGTCCGGAGACCCCCTAATCCAGGACTCCCTCAGGAGGCCTCCGGATAATCAAAATGGAAAAACAACTCTTGAAATACTCTGGATGGGTAAGAAAAAGAATTCTTGATGATCGGAACAATTTGAGAGGATAACATGAAGCTAGAACGATGAATCTTTGAGAGAACATACAAGATTTATAGGAGAAGTCTTCTTCAGTCTTCAAATGTTGAGAATGACAACGAGGAACACCACCAAAATTGTTGAGATACTCTGGGAGAATAAAAAGAGAAGAGGTTGAGCCAACAATGAAAATAATTTGAAAGCGAGCTTTTGACCGATGAGAATTCATACTTACATCAAACTTCAAAAAGAATTTGAGAATAACTCCGAGAAAATTAGAAGAGTCAGGTAAGATCCTGGGAAAAGACCTATGGGTTAGGGCCCACTGAAAAGAAGCACCGTTGGAAAGGATTGTTGGAGAGATAGCTGATGCACCGGAACGATTGAAAGACTTGAATGAGATGACAACCTCAAAATAATTGAATGCAAACACGAATCTTCTGAGATGTCTTCATCACTCCGGAAGGAGAAACTAGTGAGAGGTGAACGATCAAAGGAAGCACTTGAGTTGAGGAAACGAATATGATCAACAATGAAAATCTTGAATTGGATCCACCAGAAAGAATATGAGACGAACAATGATTAACTAGACGAGAATTCACCGGTTGAGACAATTGAGGAAAGACTGAAGACGCTCCGCACGAATGAAATTGATGCTCGAATAGAGGCTCGGATTCCAGGAAGAAAAAGGGGTGGGAGGGCGGGAAAAACAAAGGCAACTGGAACGGGGAACTGACGAATAAGAGAAAACACCATAAGTGAGGAAAGAATGCAGAGGCGTCGCACGAGTAGGATGGATGCTCGATTACGGACTCCGGCTCTAAGAATAAAAAGGGTGGGCGGGTGGGAAAAAGAAAGACAACTTCACATGGGGAAACAATGTTGTTGAGAAAGAACTGGGGATTGATCTCACAAAATATGAAGAGGATCGAATCAACTCGAAGAGAAGTGCACCGGATGAAAAGAGCTGACATCACAACGAACGAAAACCAACTGCGTGATCCTAAAAAAATTGAAGGGGAAGAGGAGTATCACAAAAACCTACGACAAGATTCCTTACCAGAGCGACGAAGGGGGCTGAGGAGTAAAAAGAATTCCTACTCTCCGATATGACTAGACTCCGAAAAAGTTTTCTTCTAGACTCGACAACGGCCAAACTATACGATCAAACAAGGGGGCTCCTATGGTTGGTCAAGGCTCTGATACATACTTCTCACGCCTAATATGTGACTCTATCCTAAAGGACTCGAAGGTCCCACCAAGGATAGAACCGCATATTGGCACGCTTTTGCAAGGTGGATATCATTACATCGTACCATTGCATAGTATTTGGGGATACATACAAGGCATACAAATGCCGCAAGAATACATCAATACATCATACAAGAGAACAACATCCGACTACGGATGAAACACAAACAGAAGCTCAAACAGCACCCACCCTGCTAGCCCAGGCTGCCGACCAGGAACCTATCCCAAGATCGAAGAAGAAGAAGAAGAAGAAGAAGAAGAAGAAGAACTCCAACACAAGCAGCACATCTCTCTCACGTCATGGTCATCACATTACTTGTTCATGCAACTGTTGGTGTAGTAATCTGTGAGCCACGAGGACTCAGCAATCCCATTACCATGGGTATCAAGACTAGCAAAGCTTAATGGGTAAGGAAGGGTAAGTGGTGAGGTTGCAGCAAGCGACTAAGCATGTATGGTAGCTAACTTACGAGTACAAGAGTAAGATGAGAAATTACGCAAACGGTCGCAAACTAGTAATGATCAATAAGTGATCCTGAACTACTTACGTACAAACATAACCCAACCGTGTTCTTCTCTCGAACTTCCCCGAAAAGAGACAGTCACGGTGACCCACGCGGTTGGTGTATTTTAATAGTGTTTACTTCAAATCCTCTACAACCGGATATTAACAAATTCCCATCTGACACATAACCGCAGGCACGGCTCTCAAAATTTTAAACCCTGCAGGGGTGCCCCAACTTAGCCCATGACAAGATCACGATCCACGGAGACAATCCTCCACCGCGGGATCCTCCGATCAGACTCGGAATCCTGGCGCACAAGACATTTCTACAATGGTAAAACAAGTCTAGCAAGACCTCCCAATGCACCGACCTAGCCTGATAGGAGTTGTGCGTATCTCGTACTCAGGGTACACCGGATGGAACAAGCTAGGAGTAAAACCAGCCCTCAAGTTTCCGCGAGGTGGCCCCGCAGGCTGCCTGTTTGGGACCAACACCATCAGCACTGGCCCCCTACTATGTAGAAAGAATCCTCGGGTTCATGACGCCCAATGCCAATTAATTATTTAGTTCAAGTATTACTATGGAAAATGTTAAAACCAATGTTTGGCCTTGCTAGAAGAGTTTTATTCAAAGCGAACAGTCAATAGGGCCCATAACCCTCACCATGTTAGGGACGCAAAAATCAAGGAACATAACACCGGTATGACGGAAACTAGGGCGGCAAGAGTGGAACAAAACACTAGACAAAAGGCTGAGTGTCGGTGTCAAAACCGGCGGATCTCGGGTAGGGGGTTCCGAACTGTGCATCTAGGCCAGATGGTAACAGGAGGCAGGGAACACGATGTTTTACCCAGGTTCGGGCCCTCTTGATGGAGGTAAAACCCTACGTCCTGCTTGATTAATATTTATGATATGGGTAGTACAAGAGTAGATCTACCACGAGATCAAGGAGGCTAAACCCTAGAAGCTAGCCTACGGTATGATTGTTGTATATGGAGTTGATTGCCTACGGACTACAACCCTCCGGTTTATATAGACACTGGATAGGGTTAGGGTTACATAGAGTCGGTTACAATGGTAGGAGATCTTGAATATTCGCATCGCCAAGCTTGCCTTCCACGCCAAGGAAAGTCCCATCCGGACACGGGACGAAGTCTTCAATCTTGTATCTTCATAGTCCTTGAGTCCGGCTGAAGGTATAGTCCGGCTACCCGAACACCCCCTAATCCAGGACTCCCTCAGTAGCCCCCGAACCAGGCTTCAATTACGACGAGTCTGGCGCGCAGATTGTTCGGCATTGCAAGGCGGGTTCTTCTCCAAATCTTGTGTACCTGTAGGAATAATGTCCGATTTTTGTAATGTAGTGCTGCTCGGCTTCCACGCCCAATAATGGTCGTCTTCCACGTGTCAAACGGATGCGAAAAGCCAAGGCGTTTTTACATCCACACCCCTAGCCGTATAAATGAGCCGCCTATTTAATCGGGATGGGGATTTAGGTCCAAACCGCATCTTCTCCTTTCCGCGAGTTATCATCAAACAGCTTCCAGCAAAGGTCCATTCCAACATGACCAGCCATCGCAGCTCCTCCCCTCGCCCCTCCGGTCCCAAACCCGGGGACTGGGTGAGTTGCACCATCCCGCATAGCGAGTTAGTGTCGCTTCAGGCCAAGGGATTTCTCCCTCAGGCATACATGGTCCCGGTCAGAGCCGGTCTCGCCACCTACAATGGCGGAAAACAAGCGGAGAGCACCCCCAATCCTTATAAAGGAGAGCGGGTGTGCCTCGTCCCCTATCTAATAAGGGGACTGGGATTTCCAATTCATCCATTTCTCCATGGGCTTCTGGAGTTCTACGGCCTCCAGATGCACAATCTCACGCCCGCCTCCGTATTGCATATTGCGGGTTTCATCGCCCTTTGTGAGCTATTTTTAGGCGTTGAGGCTCATTTCGTGCTATGGTAGAGGTCATTCTGCCTGGTGCCCTGTTCTCAAGAGGGGTATATATACCAAGTGGGCGGAGCCGAAGTATGGCGCATCGCCGGGACTGGATACCTATCCGGAACCCCAAAGAAGGCGTCCGAGGACTGGCCTTCGGAATGGTTTTACATAGATGACGTCCCGCTACCGGACCCTATCCGGGTCGGTCTCCCTGAGTTCAACAGTGCTCCATTGAAGAAACGCTTGAGCTGGCGTCCGCGGAGCTCTCAAAGAGAAAGCGACAGAGACGTTCTTTACCTGATGGGCTGGATAAGACTGTTGGCTCATTCCGGACTAACCATGATTGGAGTCATGGCCGCATGCATTATGCGGGGGGTGCAGCCGCTTCAATATAGAGGCCACCCCATGTGGGATTTCAACGGGGAGGATGATGCCACTCGTTACGGTCGTAAGGGGCCGGCCTCAGCTGCCGCTCTAGTAAAGATCTTATCCTCTTTGTACAAGGGAGAAAAGGAGGAATTCCTCTGCGTCAACCTGCAGGCCGGATTTACTATGTACGATCCTCCAAGTTGGGTAAGTGAACAATTGCGCTTGCCCGTTTGTTTTATACTCCCACGGTTAGATATGTAGTCTAACGACTTCAGTGCAGGAACTGCGACAGGAGGTAAAGGATATAAACAGCCGCCCTCCACAGCCCGAGGACCTAGAACGGTCCCTCGATCCGGACTCCGAAGAGGATCCGGACATATATCAGTGGAGCTTATCGACGGGGTGTTCCATCAGCTAAGCAAGGACAATACCTTGGTAGCCATCACGGCTGATTACCCAGGGTTAATCCCGGCCTCCCAGGTGACAAAAACCGGAGTCTCATTCCCTTGAGAGGGATTCCACTCTCACGTATTCCAGTGTTTCTGACGACAACCGTGTTTTGCAGGGGAGATTTCCGAGGCAGGAGGCTGAACCTGCGGCGGCTAGCCAACGAGGGGCCGCAGGGCCCCGTGGGACAAAAAGGAATGCAGTCCGGACTGAGATGCCCGCGCAAAGGTATAGCGCACCCTCTGTTTCCCTGGTGTTATTCTGTCAGGGCATATTAACTTTCGTGCTATCTTCAGAACGAAGAGACCTCGCCGGACTACATCCGGAGAGGTTGCCAATCGCGCCTCCACCAGCCAGGCTCCAACGTCTGGCCAGGAAGCGGAGGTGAGCACAAGGCGCGCACCGGACGCTCCTCCGACAGAGGATGCGGACAGGCTGTCTGCCACAAATTCTGAAGTGGAGAGTGCCATGAACCACAGGCGTCGCCGGACAGTTCTACGCGATGCTTGTTTCTCCCAAGAGGCTTTAGATGCCTTTAATTCGGGAGATGCGTACCTCCGTGCCGCTCAAAATGGTTTAGCCAAAGCCATGGAGCAGTATGTAAAAGACATACGGGTAAGAAAATTTTGGTTAAACATATATATACCAGTAGCCCCCGAGACTTGAAGCAATTAGAGCAATTGATTTAAGGATCATTTAATATGCAGGTTCTTACAGAGAAGAATACCGTACTGTCCCAGGAGCTGGAAAAGTGCAAGGCCCAACTAGAGGCCACACTAGCCGCAGCAGGGGAGCCCAAAGAGACCCCCTCAGGTAAGATACACTTCGAAAGATTAGTATTGTGCGGTGTGGGTGCAAATCTGACAAATCATATTGCAGATGGCGCCGGACTCGATCCGGACAAGCAACAACTCTTACGCCGGCTAAATGCCGGTGAGAGTACGTTGACAAAGGTGAGGCGAGAGAAGAATGATCTTCAGGATGCCAACACCAAGCTGGACGTCAAACTTAAAGATGTTTGTGGCCAGCTATCGGACTCCACGAAGGAGAATCAGCGGCTTCGACGCGGCATTTTTAGTAAGTGCTTGAACGAACTTCGAAAAAAAAGTTCGGCGAGGAAGTCGACTAACAGAGTAATGTCTGTAGGTATGCTCACAGGTCATCCTTCAGAGGAGATGCCCGGTTCTACGGGTGACCTTCTTCTCGAACTCTTGCAACTGCACGAGCGAATTCGGCAGGCGATGCGGGGTATTGCCCAAGCCTTATGGCCTTCCCACTCCGTGCCTGAGGGCCTTGGAGAGCTGTCGGAGAAGCTGAAGGGAGCTCGGCGGCGCTTCCGGTTGTGGAAGATATCGGCCTGCCGACAAGGCGCTAGGGAGGCCTGGGCCATGGTGAAGACCCGTTTTACGAAGTCTGACCCAAACCATATGGCCGAGGTCGGACCAGTGGGGCCTGACGGGAAGGAGATCCCTGTGAGCTTAGTATACGGCCAAGTAGAGTTGGCCGCGAAGTATTCCCAGTAGGACTATAAATTAGACAGCCTGTTAGATGGTATAGAAGAGGAATACAATCAGTCAGAATGACTATGTAATTTTGAATTGACATGTGTAATGCCTTCTAGCCGGATTGTAGATCGTTCGTCGTTGCCGACCTTTTCGCTTCAACCTCGGGACCTGACGGTCCGGAGTGTGTCCGAATACCATAGCGGTTATATAAGAACCGGGGTATGCGAGGAGACCAGGCGTAGGGGTCATTAGTGCTTTATCAGACAAGTGCCCAACTAGTTATGTTATATTACATGGTTAGTAAGAAACATCTTCTAGAGAGAATAGTTCCGTTAGGGGTTCCTTTCGCTGGGAAGCATGCCCTAAAGTGCATGTCCGGACTACGTGAAAAGATGCAAAAAAAAGCACCTGGGGGCGCATAAAATGAGTAAAAAGATCATCTTTTATTTCACCGACCGAATATTCCCTTAAGAACGCTAGCTTTCGGCTTCACCCAGTCTGAGGTACACATCCGGCTGACCCGGCAGTAACAATCGCAGAGGTGCTCCCTTTACCGCCTGGCCGAACAATCGGGAACGTAGGGGTAAGCACAGGAGCCAGGCAACCCAGCTTGGCCAAAACTTAAGTCATATCGATGCATATAATGGTGAAGAAAAAGGTACATGCGGAAGTTTGACGCATGTGTTGGGCGTGAAGCCCGTATAAATAAGCTTCTGTTAAAGAAGCCCCCAGGTTTAATGAGCGCGAGTGGCGCGTCATTAGATGAGCCTTTAAGGGCTATAAAAGAAAAGAGGGGAAGGAGAGAAATGTAAGACAGAAAAATGCCAAAAATGGACAGAGGAAGGAGACGAACACAGAGTCCGGCGCTAGGCATAGAATCTTCGGAGACGGGTGGCGTTCCACGGGTTCGGCTTGAGTCGGTTATCCGACGCATCTCGCAGGAGGTATGCCCCACCAGTCAGGACTTGGTCGATTATGAATGGACCTTCCCACTTGGGCTTGAGTTTGTCCTTTTTCTTATCCGGCAGGCGTAGAACTAGTTTGCCAACATTGTAATTTTTGGCCCGTACTTCTCTGCTTTGATATCTTCGGGCCTGCTGTTGAAAAATGCGGAACGGGCTTTTGCCACATCACGCTCCTCCTCCAAGGCGTCCAAGTTGTCCTTGCGATCGAGCTCGGCTTCTCTTTCTTCGTACATGCGCACTCTAGGTGAGTCATGAATTATGTCGCAGGGCAGAACTGCCTTTGCGCCGTACACCATAAGAAATGGTGTGTATCCGGTGGTGCGATTTGGCGTGGTCCGCAGCCCCCATAGCACGGAGTCGAGCTCCTCTACCCAGTGCGTGTTAGATCCTTGAGGGACCGCACCAGTCTGGGTTTAATGCCGCTCATGATAAGACCATTTGCATGTTTGACCTGGCCGTTGGTTTGTGGGTGATAGACGGAAGCATAATCGAGCTTGATGCCCATGTTTTTGCACCAGAGTTTTACCTCGTCGGCGGTAAAGTTTGTACCGTTATCGGTTATGATGCTGTGGGGGACGCCATAACGGTGTACAACCCCGGATATGAAGTCTATCACAGGTCCGGATTCGGCCGTTTTAACAGGCTTGGCTTCTATCCATTTGGTGAATTTATCCACCATGACCAGTAAGTATTTTTTCCAATCGGTCCCACCTTTAAGGGGTCCGACCATGTCAAGCCCCAAAACCGCAAAATGCCAGGTGATGGGTATAGTTTGGAGTGCGGTGGGTGGTATATGGCTTTGGTTGGCAAAAAGTTGGCAACCAGCGCATCGTTGGACTAGGTCCTGAGCGTCTGCCCGGGCCGTCGGCCAATAAAAGCCTGTACGGAAAGCCTTACTAACAAGGGACCGAGCAGCGGCGTGGTGACCACCGAGTCCGGCATGAATTTCAGCCAGAAGGTTCCGCCCTTCCTCTTCGGAGATGCACCTCTGAAGGACTCCGGTAGTGCTTTTCTTATAAAGCTCTCCCTCATGGACTCTATACGCTTTAGATCGCCGCACTATGCAGCGGGCCTCGTTTTGGTCTTCCGGGAGTTCCTGCCTAGTAAGGTAGGCTAGGAATGGTTCTGTCCATGGGGCGATAACCGCCATTATTACGTGGGCTGAAGGTGTAATTTCATTGGCAGAGCCTCCAATCGTGTGAGATTGTTCGGCGTCGAGTGGTGCGGCTAGGTCCGGGCTGTTATTTGCGGGTTCCCCCTCCCATGCTACGGATGGCTTGAACAATCTTTCCAAAAAGATGTTGGGGGGGACTGCATCGCGTTTTGCTCCGATGCGTGCCAGGACGTCCGCTGCTTGATTGTTTTCTCGGGCTATATGGTGAAACTCCAGCCCTTCGAACCGAGCTGACATTTTTAGGACGGTGTTGCGGTAAGCTGCCATTTTTGGGTCCTTGGCGTCGAAGTCTCCATTTATTTGGGATATCGCGAGGTTTGAATCCCCGCGTATCTCTAGGCGCTGGATACCCATGGATACTGCTATCCGGAGACCATGTCGGAGGGCCTCATATTCGGCTGCATTGTTGGAATCCGTGTACATGATCTGGAGCACATATTGGACTGTGTCTCCTGTGGGGGACATCAGGACGACGCCAGCCCCTAGTCTGGCCAACATTTTGGAGCCGTCGAAATGCATAATCCAGTTTGAATATGTGCCGTACTCTTTAGGGAGCTCGGCCTCCGTCCATTCTGCGACGAAGTCGGCCAAAACTTGTGATTTAATAGCTCGCCGTGGCTTATAGGTTATATTGAACGGGAGAAGCTCGATGGCCCATTTTGCAATCCGGCCCGTTGCATCGCGGTTGTTGATAATATCGTTGAGTGGTACTTCCGAGGCTACTGTTATGGAACACTCTTGAAAGTAGTGTCGTAGCTTCCGGGATGCCATGAATACCGCGTATGCAATCTTTTGATAATGAGGGTACCGTGATTTGCATGGAGTGAGGACAGTGGACACGTAGTAGACCGGCCTTTGAAGGGGGAATTTGTGTCCGTCCGTTTCCTGCTCGACAACGAGCACTGCACTGACAACTTGATGTGTTGCTGCAATGTACAATAACATTGGTTCACCGGTGTTTGGCGCGGCCAGGACTGGGTTTGTTGCCAATATGGCTTTTATTTCATCAAGTCCGGCCGTGGCGGCATCCGTCCACTCGAAGTGTTCGGTGCACCGAAGGAGGCGATAGAGGGGTAGTGCCTTTTCTCCCAAGCGGGAGATGAAGCGGCTTAAAGCCGCCACGCATCCGGTTAATTTTTGTATTTGTTTGAGGTCCTTTGGGATATCCAATTGTGACAAAGCTCGGATCTTGGCTGGATTTGCTTCAATTCCTCTACCGGATACAATGAAGCCCAAGAGCTTCCCGGCTGGAATGCCAAAGACGCATTTTTCCGGGTTGAGCTTGATGTCATATTTTCGGAGGTTATCGAATGCAAGCCTCAAGTCATTTACTAGGGATTCGACATGTCTTGATTTGACGACCACATCATCCACATACGCCTCCACTGTTTTGCCGATCTGGTTTGCCAGACATGTCTGGATCATGCGCTGATATGTTGCGCCGGCGTTTTTCAGCCCAAAGGGCATTGTGTTGAAGCAGAATGGGCCGTATGGTGTGATGAATGCTGTTGCAGCTTGGTCTGATTCTGCCATCTTGATTTGATGGTAACCGGAGTATGCGTCGAGGAAGCACAACAAATCGTGTCCTGCGGTGGCATCGATAATTTGATCGATACAGGGGAGGGGGAAGGGATTCTGTGGGCAAGCCTTGTTAAGGTCTTTAAAATCGATACACAGGCGCCAGGATTTCTCCTTCTTTGGTACCATCACCAGGTTTGCTAGCCAGTCCGGATGTTTTATGTCTCTGATGAATCCGACCTCTAATAGCTTGGCTAGCTCCTCTCCCATAGCCTGTCTCTTGGGTTTGGAAAAACGCCGAAGGGCTTGTTTGACAGGTTTAAATCCTTTTAGGATATTTAAGCTGTGTTCGGCCAGCCTGCGTGGGATCCCTGGCATGTCTGAAGGGTGCCAGGCGAAGATGTCCCAGTTCTCTCGTAGGAACTCTCGCAGTGCGGCGTCTGCATCAGGGGTCAGTCGTGCCCCGATGGAAGCTGTTTTATTGGGGTCCGTTGGATGGACCTGGAATTTGACTATTTCGTCAGCTGGCTTGAAGGACGTGGATTTGGATCTCTTATCGAGTATCACATCATCCCTGTTAACCGTGGAGCAAAATGCAGTCAGTTCCTCGGCCGCTAGGGCTTTGGATAGCGCCTCAAGGGCTAATGCGGCCGTCTTGTTTTCGGCACGGAGTGCTATGTCCGGATCACTAGCTAGAGTGATAATTCCATCGGGCCTGGGCATCTTAAGCTTCATGTACCCGTAATGGGGTATTGCTTGGAAGATTGTGAATGCTTCCCGCCCTAGTAAAGCGTGATATCCGTTCTTAAACAGAGCCACCTGAAACGTGACTTCTTCGGACCTGTAATTATCCGGTGTGCCGAACACCACATCTAGTGTGATTTTTCCTGTGCAGCGCGCTTCCCGGCTGGGGATTATTCCTCTAAAGGTTGTGCTGCTTCACTCGACGCGGTTCCAGTCTATTTCCATTTTTGAAGGGTTTTCTCATAAATGAGGTTCAGTCCGCTGCCTCCATCCATGAGCACTTGGTGAGGACAAAAGCCGTCCACTATGGGACTAAGGACCAATGCGGCTGGTGCTCGGGCTGTTCGGAATCTAGGTTCATCACTTGCATTGAAGATAATGGCAGTGTCGCTCCATGGATTTATTGTTGCAACTTGATAGACTTCGGCGAGGCTGCGGAGTGTTCTTTTTCACACATTGTTTGATGCGAAAGTCTCAAAGACTGTGAGAATGGTACTGGTGTCCTTGGGCTGGCTTTCTGTGGCCTCCGGAATTAAGAGGTCCTCGCCGATTTTGGCCAGCTGCCAGAGTATCCAACATGCTCTAAGGCTGTGAGTTGGTGTGGCGTCCTCTATACTGTGAATTCTACAGGGTCCATCAAGCCATCTTTCCAGTACGGTTCCATGCCCTGTAGAGGGTTTTGGCTTTTTGGTGTTTATCCCGGGTGTCCTGTGATAATGCACTCTTAGTTCGGACGAGATTACTATTCAAGGCCGGATTATCCCAAAAATTTATTTCGGTTTTCTAGGCGCTTTCCATCACACAGTATTTTTGTACTATGGACGCCAAGTCAGCGAAGCGTGTGATATCACGACGACTTACGGCATTAAGGATTCCCTTGTCCCTGCAATTACTGCAGAAAATTGATATTATGTCTTCCTCGCGGCAATCCTTTATCCTTTTCATAACCAGGAGGAATCTGGCCCAGTAATGATGTACTGTTTCCTCGGGCCTCTGCCTGATTTGGGAGAGATCGCTTATGATCGGGTGGGCGGGTGTCGTTGAATCTGAAACCTCACCCAATCCAAGATTCAGAGGCCGAAGAGTTTTCGAACTCTGAAGTTCGGATTCTTGGATGTTGTCCAGTGAATCTGGCCCATTGCCTGATCCTAAGCTCAGGTCTTGAGTTACATCTCCCCCTCCGCGGGTATCCGGCTTGGAGGGGTCGGGAATTCGGACGTAGCTAGTCCTTAAAATAGATGAAGGGTCGCCGCACTGCGTCTCTACCACGGCAACATGGTGGGTGACTTGGGGAGAGTTAATTTCTCTTAGATCGGGTTTAAGCGCAACCTGGTCGTAATCCGTAGCGACCCCCAGGGCAGCGATGCAATCCAAGAGCTTGTTTACGGAAGAGAGCTCCATTGGATCTAGCTGCTCGATGAGCTCCGAGCTGACGTGTAGGTTGCTTTTGATGACCCGAGAGGTCACCGTCGGCGCAACAGCCGAACAGGCGGTCATGAGGATACCACCTAGCCGGAGGGTTTGGCCAACAGCCAAGGCTCCCTTGGCAACGGCGCCGTCTTTAAAGACGGGAGGAGGCATCCTTCCTGATTGTGATGGCACAGAGGAACTCTCAATGAAAGCACCAATGTCGGTGTCAAAACCGGCGGATCTCGGGTAGGGGGTCCCGAACTGTGCGTCTAGGCCAGATGGTAACAGGAGGCAGGGAACACGATGTTTTACCCAGGTTCGGGCCCTCTTGATGGAGGTAAAACCCTACGTCATGCTTCATTAATATTGATGATATGGGTAGTACAAGAGTAGATCTACCACGAGATCAAGGAGGCTAAACCCTAGAAGCTAGCCTACGGTATGATTGTTGTATATGGAGTTGATTGCCTACGGACTACAACCCTCCGGTTTATATAGACACTGGATAGGGTTAGGGTTACATAGAGCCGGTTACAATGGTAGGAGATCTTGAATATCCGCATCGCCAAGCTTGCCTTCCACACCAAGGAAAGTCCCATTCGGACACGGGACGAAGTCTTCAATCTTGTATCTTCATAGTCCTGGAGTCCGGCTGAAGGTATAGTCCGGCTACCCGAACACCCCCTAATCCAAGACTCCCTCACCGAGCCTTCCACCCTTTACCAAGTATATATGTGCATTAATTAAATAAGAGATATTGTTATATCCCATCATATCCATGTCCCAACACGGAACAACCGGCAACTGCACCTGCAACTAGCAACACTATAAGAGGGGCTGAGCAAAGCGGTAACATAGCCAAACAACGGTTTGCTAGGAAGGGTAAAAGGTTAGAGGCTAACATGGCAATTTGGGAGGCTTGATAAACAAGTGGTAGGTAGTGTGACATAGCGATAGCATCGAGACAACTAGCATAGCAAAGATAGTAGTGAGATCCAAGGTGACAGTCATCTTGCCTGAAATCCCGCTAGGAAGAAGAACGAGTCCATGAAGAAGACGATGCCACGTAGTCGAACAAATCCTCCCAATCGCAATGAAACAGGAACTATCGAGAAGGAGCACAACCGGAAAGAAGCAAACAACATGGTAAACACACAACACATATCATGATATGATGCTCAACCAAGTATGATCCGTGACAAGGCTACATGATGCTACTCATGGCAAGAGATGATGCATACAAGAACAACACATCAAATCAAGTTTAAATGAGGCCAGAAACAACATATAACAATTCCGGTAAGTCCTCATATGCAAATTTCGAAATTGGTCCAGATCTGATTAAAACACAATGTTGAAGTTTTAAAACATCAAGTTAAAGTGCACCAAGAAGATATACACGGTTTTCTAGTCAAGTTACATAGAAAGTTTGTTTAATTCGGAGCTACGGCCTAGAAGATATGAGCAAAACAAGTAAAACATGGCATTAATGCAAAATGCACACAAACACAATCACAAACACTCCAAAACCTGGATGCAACAAGGCATGATGAAAATACATGCAAAACCAAGCAAGTTTCATATAGAGCATCCTCCGAACGGAGCAACAGTTCAACACATACACTCAATACAAGTTTCAAACACAATCTGCCCAAAATAGCAACTAAGCACTTTGCAATCAAGGAAGCAACATGCTAGAGGAAACACATGGGCAAAAACTTGATATGCACTCAAAGTACAAATTGAATGCTTCATATAACATTAAGGTTCAAGTTCATAGGCATCAGGATTAAACCAATATGATCAATGAAAAAAGCAACTCAATAACAAAGATTATGACTTTGTGAAAAACAGGGCATACATGTGAGCAGAAATAACATGTTGACATGTTAGAGGCATGAAACAATGATGATATAGTGCGAGATCATAGAAAACAAAAGCATGGCATTAACGTACAGGTTAAACATGGCAAAACATGATTACTAAGCATCTCCATATGAGCCCTAGATCAATGGCAATCAACAAGACAAGATGCAACATGATATAAGATGATTCTCAGACTTAGAGGAAATCTGGGAATGCATATCAATAACATTATGATGCTGACTTTGTAGGCACATAATAGCAAGCATAGCTACTTTAATAATTATGAAAAAGACATGGGCGTGTAATAGAGATGATATACTTCTACTTATTCCAAGGGCACAAGTTCATATGATGCATGGAGTAATTACTATGAAGCTTGCAAAAAGGAACATGCTGGAATCTCAGGACTCAGAAGAAAATGTAACCTCGCGAAAAACGGGATGGGGAGGACCCGGGACGGAGGGATCCGGGACGAGCCGTGATGTTTGGTTCACGAACCGGTGGATCTCGTCCAGGGCGACGCAGATCCAAGGTAGGGCAACTCCGGCGCGGGGTGGCAGTGCAGCGACGCGGAGGTGGTGTGCTAGTGGCGGTGCGGCGTGGTGCGGCCGGGCGGCGAGGTGCACGCAAGGCGGCGGCGTGGTACGCATGAGGCGGCGGGGCTGCGCTGGTCGGCTCGGGCGGTGGCCGGCGCGGGGCAAGGCGAAGCGCGGCACTGGGGCAAGGCGGCGCACGCCGGCGCGCGGAACGGCGGTGGGGCGGATGAGCGACGCGAGGGCGCGGGTGGAGGCGGGGCTGACTGGCGGTGGGGAAGGGCTACGTCGCGCGCTCCGGTTGGCCGGGAGCGGCCGCTGGGGTGAGGTGGCGCGCAGAGATTGGCCGGGCGACATGGCCGGCAGACACGTCCGGCAGCGGGTGGATTTGTCCGGCGGCGCGAGGGAAGATGGTTAGGGTTTCGTCCGTGGAAATGGAGGGGGAGGGCCTATTTATAGGTAGGGAGAGCTAGGAGAGTCCAAATGAGGTGTGGTTTTCGCCCACACGATCGTGGTCCAACGACGGAGAGCATGGAGGGGGTTTAGATGGGCTAGTGGGCTGTTGTGGAGGGGTGCTGGGCTGCAAAGAGAAGGAGGGGTTTCGGTTAACGCGGTTAACTGTTGGGGCATCAAACGACCTCCAAATGGAACGAAATTTGACAGGAGGTCTACCTGTGATATACCAAGACCACTCGACAAATCTTGGCCCATTCCGAGAACATTTTCCTCCCACTCATGAAACGAGTTCTGGAAGGTGCAGCGGGTGCATGTGAGAGAGTCGGATTCCGAAACGGACAACGGAGAGAACTGGGAGACCCGAACGCATGCAAGTTTTGAAAACATGAGGATGCAATGCACATGATGACATGGCAAAGTGCAACACGCAAGCGAATGACATGGCAATGATGTCAAATAACTGGAAGACACCTGGCGCATCGGACTTGGGGCGTTACATTATAACCTTGCAGCCATCGTTGCACGCAGACTTCAACACAACGCTAATAGCGACTGGTTCTATGGTGAAATTTATGCCACGCGTTTAGCACGAGTGCTGGGTGCTTCACCTTTGCCCTTTCATCCTATTCTACCCACGCAGTATTTATATTTTAACACCTTAAAATACCATAAGATTCTCAAGGGAAAGGCTGATAACTTCACTTATAGTCTTTTGTTTAACCAAACATCTCCCGTGCAAACATATTTGCCTGCGCCTACTCTTTTTGATTATCACAGGAAGGGAAGATATTTTGTTCTTGAGAGTGAGTCCCGAGATCACAACGCAGTAGTAGAGGCAGCACGGCGGGCCGAGGCATCCGCACCTAGAGCCTCCATGAGCTACCACGCCGACTACTACCCTCCAGGCTACTGATCGACTACCAAGTTAGGCCAAAAGCCTAAGCTTGGCGGAGTACGTGTTTCCACCGACTTTACATTCATGTCCACTTATTCCATTTGTCGGTGCTCACACTTTTTCGTTGTATCATCCATGCTTAGATTTATTGTCTTTCTTTCTTCTTGTGTGTTTGAAAAACTTTAGAAAAAACCAAAAAAATAGTTATAGTTAATTTACTTTCTATGCATGCTTAGTAGTATTATTAATTAGAAAACCCAAAAAGATTTCCTTGTTCTTATTTCGCTTGTTGGGAGCCTTCCCTTGTAAATAGTTTTTCTCGTTTTTGTTTTTCCCTTATTTGCTTGTTCAAGAAAACCAAAAACTCCAAAAATATTTCAGTGTGTTTCTCTGAACTTCTTTTCTTTTTATTCGAGTTGTACCAAGGACAAGACCACAATGAAAATGTTGAGTGCCTCTCATATGAATAATTGTTGAACTAATAAAGAACACATTTTACCTTGTCTTCTCCTGTTGAATAAAATGTTTATAGATTCCAGCTTAGTCCATGGCACTATTGCACTATTATTATTTTCATATCATTTGGTCGTGCAAGTGAAAGGCAATAATGACGACATTTAATGAACTGGTCATGGCGGAGAGAAACTGTTATGAACTAGACTTGTTCTGCCTGTGTAAATATATTTAACCTAGTATCCATGATTCAGCCCATTATGATTAAACATGTTTGCAGTGACAATTAGAGATTATAGTTTCTCATGCCATGCATAAGTAGCCGGGAGTTGATAATGATTTATCTTGGATATCAACATAGCGTTAAAATGATTGTGATGTAGTATGATGATATGGTATCCTCCTCTGAATGTTAAAGTGGCTTGACTTGGTACATGTTCATGCATGTAGTTGAATCAAAACCAACATAGCCTCTATGATATTTATGTTCATGGTGTTCATATCCTACTCATGCTAGTGTCCAATGTTACTTATGCATAATGCATGGTTATGATCGTTGTTTCTCTCTAGCTGGTCACTTCTCAATCTAAATTGCTAGCCTTCGCCTGTACTAAGTGGGGATTCTACTTGTACATCAAAAACCTTGAACCCAAAGTTATTCCAGATGAGTCCACCATACCTACCTATCTACTGTATTACCCTGCCGTCCTAAGTAAATTTGCATGTGCCACCTCTAAAAATTTCTAAAAATTATCCATTTTGTGTGCCTGGATCCTTCGTGAAACGACAGGAGGTGGTCGGTATGTTCCATGCTAAGGGGGTTATTCTCAGGTCGAGTGTTTATTCACTCGCCATCGCACGAGAAAAGCGCGGTAATAGGGATTCCCAGTCCCGAACCCAAAAATGCAAATAATTAAAAAAACTCCCCCGGGACTGTTGTTGGTTTGGACGGCACTCGTTGTTTCAGACAAGCTATGGAATGTGATTGTTGGTGGATGGGGAGTAAACCTTTACTTTTATCGCTCGGGAACCGCCACTAGCCTGTTTAGCATGGGAGATATTGATAACTGATGGTCGTGAAGTAAATGAGAAGGGTGCATGTCTCAAAATATCATTTACCTCTGTTTTAAAAATTGAGCTCTGGCACCTCTGCAAATCACTGCTTCCCTCTGTGAAGGGACTATCTATTTACTTTTATGGTGTGTCTTCACCTTATAAAACAAGCGTCAGAAACTGAGTAGAGCACAGTTGTCATGATTTATGCACTGTGTGTAGCTTATGTTGGATGCATCATGACTGGATCTTTTCTACCATGAATTATAATGTTTAGTCGCTGCTTGAACTTTGGAGGTGCTCTGCATTTATGTTTTGCGGTCTTAGAAAGGGCTAGCGAGATACCACTATTGTCATATTATATCATGGTTGTTTTGACAACATGTTGCTGTTTGAGATATCTTATTATTGCTCACTAGCTGATTATGTCATTGATATGAGTCATTATAGTCTTTAAGAGTTATTGTCAACATGGTTAGTGATAATGTTGGCTGAAAGCTTGGGTGTTGTTTAAGATTATTTATGCAAACAAGAGCAAAAGAGTTCGTAAAAGTTTTTCTTTTTCCCTTTCAGTTTATCAACTGAATTGCTTGAGGAAAAGCAAAGGTTTAAGCTTGGGGGAGTTGATACGTCTCCAACGTATCTACTTTTCCTAACGCTTTTCCCCTTGTTTCGGACTCTAATTTGCATGATTTGAATGAAACTAACCCCGGACTGACGCTGTTTTTCAGCAGAACTACCATGGTGTTGTTTTTGTGCAGAAATAAAAGTTCTTGGAATGGAATGAAACTTCACGAGGTTTTTTATATCAATAATAAGAATTTCTAGAGCCAAGACCTGCATCAGAGGGGAACCTAGGTGGGCACAACCCACCAGGGCGCGCCCCCCTCTCCTGGCGTGCCCCCTCTCCTGGCGCGCCCAGGTGGGTTGTCCCCACCTGGTGGCCCCGCTGAGCCTCAAACCAACGCTATAAAATCCTATTTTTGGAGAAAAAAATCAGGGAGAAAGAATTATCGCGGTCCAGGAGACAGAGCCGCCGCCAAGCCCTGTTCTTCCTCGGGAGGGCAGATCTGGAGTCCGTTTGGGGCTCCGGAGAGGGGGATATTCGTTCTATATCATCACCTACCCTTCTCCATCGCCAATTCCATGATGCTCCCCACCGGGAGTGAGTAATTTCTTCGTAGGCTCGCTGGTCAGTGAGGAGTTGGATGAGATTCATCATGTAATCGAATTAGTTTTGTTAGGGCTTGATCCCTAGTATCCACTATGTTCTTAGATTGATGTTGCTATGACTTTGTCATGCTTAATGCTTGTCACTTTGGGCCCGGGTGCCATGATTTCAGATCTGAACCGCTTATGTTATCACCATTATATCCATGTTCTAGATCCGATCTTGCAAGTTATAGTCACCTACTACGTGTTATGATCCGGTAACCCTGGAGTGACAATAACCGGGACTTCTTCCGGTGATTACCATAGTTTGAGGAGTTCATGTATTCACTATGTGTTAATGCTTTGTTCCGGTTCTCTATTAAAAGGAGGCCGTAATATCCCTTAGTTTCCAATATGGCCCCCGCTGCCACGGGGGGGAGGAGGACAAAAGATGTCATGCAAGTTCTTCTAATAAAGCACATATGACTATTTAAGGAATACATGCCTACATTATATTGATGAACTAGAGCTAGTACCGAATAGCCCTAGGTTATAACTGTCACATGATGAATATCATCCAACAAGTCACCGATCCAATGCCTATGAATTTATCTTATATTGTTTCTGCTAAGTTACTATTGTGATCATCACTCTTACGCTTGCTACAAAATTACTGCTATCACTATTATTGTTACTATTGTTGTTGTCACCACTATCAAAACTATCAAACTACTTTGCTCCAGATCACTTAGCTGCAGATAATTAATCTCCGGGTGTGGTTGAATGGACAACTCAGCTGCTAATAAATATTCTTTGTCTCCCCTTGTGTCGAATCTATAAATTTGGGTTGAATACTCTACCCTCAAAAACTGTTGCGATCCCCTATACTTGTGGGTTATCAGTTATCCCTCTCGTGTTGTATCCATTAAAGTCCGTATGGTTACTCTTTTTGCGCATTTCTGGTTGCCCGACGGTAGTATGCTGCCATGAGGAGTGGGTCCTTAGCATTCAACTGGAGAGGACATGTCCCAGCGGGTTTTTCCATAAGAGTTTTTGACGCAGCCGCCCACTTTGTTGAGCGGGCTCGAAACAAGGTGGGGGCGTAGAAAAATACAACAAGGTGCCATTACACATAAAGGTTTAAACCATACGGAACACATTGGTTGACCGAGGGATAAGCAAATGCAAACTCTGGAGAGAAAACCAATGAACGAGTTGACTTAGCTTTCATTGCGCTTCACTTCTTTTTCTATTGCAATCATTCTCCATGTCTGTGTGCCTCGGGAGAATGGCATTTTGTTTGTTGTTCTCGGATCCCCGACAAGGGCCGGAGGGGATCACAAATCTCTCGCGGGCGATGAAAACATGGTGCAAGGTACGGCCGGTTTCTCTCCCCTTCTCTTTACATTTTTGATGATCTTACGGCAGTTGGCGCAGAAGTCACGCTGACGCAGAAGGCCTTGTCGGAGCATGCTTGACGGGTTGTCAATCAACGGATTTGCACCGGCGCTCTACTTAGGATTTTCCCTTAGCAGGGCAAATGCTAGACCGAGTTTCGCACGGGCTCACCGACGTTGATGATGCTAAAACCCAGTGTAGCTCGATCATCGACAAGTGAAAGTGGCGAGGAGAGAAACCATGTACCTTATCACCTTGCCCCCTTTTCCAAGTGGGGCTCGGATGGCGACCATGCTGCCCAAACTGTTCAGGGTTGTTGTGTCATTATCATCCCTTGCTCCCGCCCCTGTCGCCGCTGTGGCGGAGACATGTGACGGGAACTGGGTAGGACTGGGGAAGGAGCGATGTCGCTTCTTTCCTGAGCTGCTACGTCCGATTCTTTCTTCTTGGGCACCATGGATGATGGAGCCGTCGATGAAGCAGATGATGATGAAGATTGACGTGTTGCTTACGACCTCGAGTTCGCACAGGCTGATACTATTTTGGACTCTTTTGCCCTTGTTTTGGACTCTAATTTGCATGATTTGAATGGAACTAACCCGGACTGATGCTGTTTTCAGCAGAATTGCCTTGGTGTTATTGTTGTGCAGAAATAAAAGTTCTTGGAATGACCTGAAAATTTACGGAAAATATTTTTGGAATATATAAAAAAATACTGGCGAAAGAATCAACCATAGGGGGTCTACTCATTGGCCACAAGCCTGTGGGGCTCCCCCCCCCCCCCCCCGGGGGCGGCGGCGTGCCCTGGGGGCTTGTGGGGCCCCTGGACCTCCACGGACCCTAATTCCAATGCTATAAATTCACATCCTGAGAGAAAAAAAATAGGGACAAGGATTCATCGCGTTTTACAATACCGAGCCGCACCGCCTCCTGTTCTTCATCGGGAGGGCTAATCTGGAGTCTGTTCGGGGCTCCAGAGAGGGGGATTCTCTCCATCATCATCACCAACCTTCCTCCATCATCAATTTCATGATGATCATCGCCGTTCGTGAGTAATTCCATCGTAGGCTTGCTGGACGGTGATGGGTTCAATGAGATTTATCATGTAATCGAGTTGGTTTTGTTAGGGTTTGATCCGTAGTATCCACTATGTTCTGAGATTGATGTTGCTATGACTTTGCTATGCTTAATGCTTTTCACTAGGGCCCGAGTGCCATTATTTTAGATCTGAACCTATTATGTTTTCATGAATATATTTGTGTTCTTGATCCTATCTTGCAAGTTGTAGACATGTATTACGAGTTATGATCCGCATACCCCAAGGTGACAATAATTGGGATTCTTTCGAGTGATTACCGTAGTTTGAGGAGTTCATGTGCTCACTAAGTGCTAATGCTTTGGTCTGGTTCTGTATTGAAAGGAGGCTTTAATATCCCTTAGTTTTCATTAGGACCCCGCTGCCACGGGAGGATAGGATGAAAGATGTCATGCAAGTTCTTTTCCATAAGCACGTATGACTGTCGGTGTTCTGGGAACCAGGGTACCTAGACTTGCCTGCCTGCAGCCCATGGCATGGCTCCATCGACGGCCTGGTGCGGCCCATCTTCAGCATCGACAAGACAAGACCCTTGCCAAGGGCCAAGCCTCACGAGGCGGATGACACCAAGACCTCCGGAGGGAGCAGCCTCCCTAGGCTGGCTCCCGAGGGTGGAGATTCCTATGCAGGCGCTCACCTAATGAGGTTGAGGTGACGCAAGCCATGACGACCATGGCCAGGCGGGCGCCAACGGGCGCAGAGCAGCAGGTTTCCTCTTTGGTGCTAAGGAGGCAAGCGCAGGCGCGGGGTCCCAAGGAATCAGCCAAAGGTTTCCATTCCCATGCAACGAGACCAAGACCGCTAGGACAGCAGGACGAATGTCATCGCCGAGCCCACCACGACGTCACAAGCAGAAGCTTTGCAGGCGAAGACCACCTTTCATCAGGATAAGATGTACTACTTGTCCCCCTTCAACCACTGTGGTATCCCTACCCGCCTTCATTCGGAGGAAGAGGACCGAGGCCACTATAAATATAGCTTAGCCACCACCATAGGAGGGGATTCGGGATCCAACCAAAACCCTCAGTATATCACATCCACAAGAACAGGCCTCTTGAGGTTGTTATTCCCTTGTACTAGTTCATCATCAGCCCCTCGCGAGGCTAATCCACCCCAAAGCAGGAGTAGGGTCTTACACCGCAAGGTGGCCCAACCTGGGTAAACTGTCCTATCTCTTTCCTTTCCTGTTCCTCAAGCTAGGTCATGGGGACGACGAATTGGTTGGCTGAAGAGGTTGAGTTCTCCACACACAGCCCAGAGTTCGAACCTTTCTTGGGTCAGCGGAGCCCTAAATCCGACATTTGGCGTGCCAGGTAGGGGCGTGTAGAAGTTCTTCCTCTCCCCCTGCCTTGCGTCCCTTCCGGGGTGCCCATGGCGGAGGCTTCCTAGGCTGGCATTGAGCGTTGGGCTGCCCGCATCGCCCCGGCGGCGCCCCTCGGGCATGGAGTCTATCATCACCCCATGGTCCCTGTGGCTGGCACAAATACTGGCGTCAACCTCCACGGGCAGCATGGGCTGCTCCCGTCTTCCCTCGCTCGGTGCCGCTACCAAGCCACCGTGTAGTCCTCCAGCTATGCCATGGCGTCGTCACTAAACGCTCGCCGGGAGCAGGTGAACATGCGTGCCGCGCTCGTCGTGGCGCGCGAGTTGTTCCGATGTAGGTTAGCGGAAGGAGGTCGCGACGCCTTGCTCTCCTGTGTCGCTGAGCTGCTCGACGCTGCTGCTACCTCTTGAGCACTGCGTTGGATTTCCTTGAAGACGAAAGGATGATGCAGCAAAGTAGCGTAAGTATTTCCCTTAGTTTTTGAGAACCAAGGTATCAATCCAGTAGGAGGCTATGCGCGAGTCCCTCGTACCTACACAAAACAAATAACTCCTCACAACCAACGCGATAAGGGGTTGTCAATCCCTTCATGGTCACTTACGAGAGTAAGATCTGATAGATAGGATAAGATAATATTTTTGGTATTTTTGTGATAAAGATGCAAAGTAAAATGAAAGCAAAGTAAAAAAGCAAAGGAAATAACTAAGTATTGGAAAATTAATATGATGAAGATAGACCCAGGGGCCATAGTTTCACTAGTGGCTTCTCTCAAGAGCATAAGTATTTTACGGTGGGTGAACGAATTACTGTTGAGCAATTGACATAATTGAGCATAGTTATGATAATATCTAGGTATGATCATGTATATAGGCATCACGTCCGAGAGAAATAGACCGACTCCTGCCTGCATCTACTACTATTACTCCACTCATCGACCGCTATCCAGCATGCATGTAGAGTATTAAGTTCATGAAAACAGAGTAATGCCTTAAGCAAGATGACATGATGTAGAGGGATAAATTCATGCAATATGATAAAAAAAACCATCTTTTTATCCTCGATGGCAACAATACAATACGTGCCTTGCTACCCCTACTGTCACTGGGAAAGGACACCGCAAGATTGAACGCAAAGCTAAGCACTTCTCCCATTGCAAGAAAGATCAATCTAGTAGGCCAAACCAAACTGATAATTCGAAGAGACTTGCAAAGATTACCAATCATACATAAAAGAATTCAGAGAAGATTAAAATATTGTTCATAGATAATCTTGATCATAAACCCACAATTCATCGGTCTCAACAAACACACCGCAAAAAAAAGATTACATCGAATAGATCTTCACAAGAGAGGGGGAGAACATTGTATTGAGATCCAAAAAGAGAGAAGAAGCCATCTAGCTAATAACTGTGGACCCGAAGGTCTGAGGTAAACTACTCACACTTCATCGGAGAGGCTATGGTATTGATGTAGAATCCCTCCGTGATGGATGCCCCCTCCGGCGGAGCTCCGAAACAGGCCCCAAGATGGGATCTCATGGATACAGAAGGTTGCGGCAATGGAATTAGGTTTTTGGCTCCGTCTCTGATCGTTTGGGGGTAGGTAGGTATATATAGGAGGAAGGAGTACGTCGGTGGAGCAACAAGGGGCCCACGAGGGTGGAGGGTGCGCCTGGGGGGGGGGGGGGTAGGCGCCCCTCTACCTCGTGGCTTCCTCCTTTATTTCTTCACGTAGGGTCCAAGTCTCCTGGATCATGTTCGTTCCGAAAATCACGTTCCCGAAGGTTTCATTCCGTTTGGACTCCGTTTTATATTCCTTCTCTGCGAAATTCTGAAATAGGCAAAAAACAGCAATTCTGGGCTGGGCCTCCGGTTAATAGGTTAGTCCCAAAAATAATATAGAAGTGGATAATAAAGCCCAATAATGTCCAAAACAGTAGATAATATAGCATGGAGTAATCAAATATTATAGATACGTTGGAGACGTATCAAGCATCCACAAGTTTAATTCCTGCTCGTCCTCCAGTAAGTAAATGATAAATAGATAATTTTGATGCGGAGTGCTACTTGGCATAATTTTAATGTAATTCTTCTTAATTGTGGTATGAATATTCAGATCCGAAAGATTCAAGATAAAAGTTCATATTGACATAAAAATGATAATACTTCAAGCATACTAACTAAGCAATTATGTCTTCTCAAAATAACATGGCCAAATAAAGTTCATCCCTACAAAATCATATAGTTTAGTCATGCTCCATTTTCATCACACAAGAATGCTCTCATCATGCACAACCCCGATGACAAGCCAAGCAATTGTTTCATACTTTAGTAATCTCAAACCTATAAACTTTCACGCAATATATGAGCGCGAGCCATGGACATAGCACTATGGGTAGAATAGAATATGATGATGGGGGTTATGTGGAGAAGACAAAAAGGAGAAAGTCTCACATCAACAAGGCTAATCAATGGGCTATGGAGGTGCCCATCAATTGATGTTAATGTAAGGAGTAGGTATTGCCATGCAACGGATGCACCAGAGCTATAAATGTATGAAAGCTCAACAAAAGAAACTAAGTGGGTGTGCATCCAACTTGCTTTCTCACGAAGACCTAGGGCACTTGAGGAGGCCCATTGTTGGAATATACAATCCAAGTTCTATAATGAAAAATTCCCACTAGTATATGAAAGTGACAAAACAAAAGACTCTCTATCATGAAGATTATGGTGCTACTTTGAAGCGCAAGTGTGGCAAAGGATAGTATCATTGTCCCTTCTCTCTTTCTCTCTCCCTTTTTTTAATTCCTTACTTGGGACAATGCTCTAGAAAATGATGATCATCACACTTCTATTTATTTACAACTCAATGATTACAACTCGATGCTAGAACAAAAGATGACTCTATATGAATGCCTCCGGTGGTGTACCAGGATATGCAATGAACCAACAGTGACATGTATGAAAGAATTATTGAGGGAGTCCTGGATTAGGGGGTGTTCGGGTAGCCGGACTATACCTTCAGCCGGACTCCTGGACTATGAAGATACAAGATTGAAGACTTCGTCCCGTGTCCGGATGAGACTTTCCTTGGCGTGGAAGGCAAGCTTGGCGATGCGGATATTCAAGATCTCCTACCATTGTAACCGACTCTATGTAACCCTAACCCTATCCGGTGTCTATATAAACCGGAGGGTTGTAGTCCGTAGGCAATAAACTCCATATACAACAATCATACCGTAGGCTAGCTTCTAGGGTTTAGCCTCCTTGATCTCGTGGTAGATCTACTCTTGTACTACCCATATCATCAATATTAATCAAGCAGGACGTAGGGTTTTACCTCCATCAAGAGGGCCCGAACCTGGGTAAAACATCGTGTTCCCTGCCTCCTGTTACCATTCGGCCTAGATGCACAGTTCAGGACCCACTACCCGAGATCCGCCGGTTTTGACACCGACATTGGTGCTCTCGTTGAGAGTTCCTCTGTGTCGTCGCCTTTAGGCCCGATGGATCCTTTGATCATCAACAACGATACGGTCCAGGGCGAGACTTTTCTCCCCAGACAGATCTTCGTCTTCGGCGGCTTCGCTCTGCGGGCCAATTCGCTCGGCCACCTGGAGTAGATCGAAAGCTACGCCCCTAGCCATCAAGTCAGGTTTGGAAGCTTAAACTACACGGCTGAGATCCGCAGAGACTTGATCTTCGACGGGTTCGAGCCACGGCCAAGCGCGCCGCACTATCTCGAGGGGCATGATCTAGCTCTGCCTCCGGACGGTGTCCTGGAGGCCGCACACGCATCGGTTCCAACCCCTAACTCAGAGCCTATTGCGCCGATCGAGGATGAGCGGTTGGATGTCACCTCGGGGGCTTCGATCTCAAAGGCGATCGAGCCGAACTCTAGCCCCGCACTCTGCATGATCCGTGACTCCGAGGATCCGGACTCCTTTCCGAACTCCGAACCCCCCGCGCCCCTGCTGATCGAATCCGATTGGGCGCCGATAATGGAGTTCATCGCCGCAGACATCTTTCAGCACTCGCCTTTTGGCGATATCCTGAACTCTCTCAAGTCTCTCTCTTTATCAGGAGAGCCCTGGCCGAACTACGGTCAGCGAGGATGGGATACGGACGAGGAAGAAATTCAAAGCCCACCCACCACCCACTTGGTAGCCACTGTCGACAATTTAAACGACGTGCTCAACTTCGACTCCGGAGACATCGACAACATGGATGACAATGCAGGAGATACCGACGAACCAACGCCCATAGGGCATGGGACAGCCACCTCATCTCACGATGTGTACATGGTGGATACCCCTAAAGGAAGCGACAACGAGGAAAAAGGGGATGGGACGGGAGATCGACCCCCCGAAAAGCAATTAAAGCGTCGGCGTAAACACCGACCCAAGCCCCGCCTCGACAAAAACCCAGCCATAGAGCAGGACGAGCCGGTAGACGATCAGGCATTAGAGCAACCGTCCGAACAGGGCAACACGGATAGAGAAACCGAACATCCCTCCTCCGGCAAAAACGGCATTCCGGACGACCTCACGCCGGATAAACCTATGGAGCAGAAGAATCTCCACACGAGGCTCGTTGCAACTGCACGCAGCCTAAAAAAGCAGAAGTGGAAGCTAAAAACAGCGGAAGATGCACTCCGGATTAGATGGAGCAAAGTAATCAATACCGCAGATAAATACGGCGATAGTCGCCGCACTAAAAGCTATCCGAAAAGAAAGCTACTGCCTGAATTTGATGAAGAGGCCCTAGAGCCCTCGCATTCAAAAAATGAGAAAGCCACACGGTCGGATAGACGACCCCATAAAGCGGCAAGCGGCGCCGCACCTAAATCGGCATGCGACCCACTTAAGGATTCGCATCATGGCCCAGCCAGGTCCATTTATGGGCCAAGAAAGCAAGCTCTCGTAAGCAACACTATGAAGCCATCATCAGAATCCGGCACACCCAAATAGAGGGGCGCCGCACACCCCCTATGTTTCACCGATGAGGTCCTGGACTATGAATTTCCAGAGGGATTCAAACCCATAAACATAGAGGCATATAATGGAACGATAGACCCTAGAGTTTGGATCGAGGATTATATCCTCCACATACACATGGCTAGAGGAGATGATCTCCACGCCATAAAATATTTACCCCTTAAGCTTAAAGGGCCAGCCCGGCATTGGCTTAAAAGCCTTCCCGAAAACACAATTGGAAGCTGGGAAGAGCTCGAGGATGCTTTCCGAGCAAACTTTCAAGGGACCTATGTCCGCCCTCCGGATCCAGAGGATCTTAGTCACATAACTCAACAACCCGGAGAATCAGCTCGGCAGTTCTGGAATAGATTCCTCACTAAAAAGAATCAGATAGTCGACTATCCAGACGCCGAAGCCTTAGCAGCTTTCAGGCATAACGTCCGAGATGAATGGCTCGCCAGACACCTCGACCAAGAAAAGCCAAGAACAATGGCCGCACTAACAAGCCTCATGACCCGCTTTTGTGCAGGGGAGGACAGCTGGTTGGCAAGGAGCAGCCCCAGCGACCCAAGTATATCCGAAATTAGGGATGGAAACGGAAAACCGTGATGCAACAAGGACCGTCACTGGACTAAGGACAAAAGTCCGAAGAGCACGGCAGTCAATGCCGGATTCAAAGGCTCATGACAAAATCAGGCAAAATCGCCCCCCCCCCCCAGGATAACAGGGATGATCCATCCAACCTAAATAAAATCCTGGACAGGATATGTCAGATACACAGTACTCCCGGGAAGCCTGCTAACCATACCCACAGAGACTGTTGGGTTTTCAAACAATCCGGCAGACTCAATGCCGAACACAAGGGGCTCGACACACCAAGCGAAGACGAGGATGAACCCCAAAAGCAGAGCACCAGGAAACAAAAGAACTTCCCGCAAGAAGTAAAAACAGTTAACTCACTTCACATAACGAAACGTGCGGCGCCCGTAAAGGTACGCACCACACGGCCCATCCCCAAAGGGTCTTGCCACTGGTTGTCAAAACCGATCATCTTCGATCAGCTAGATTATTCTAGAAATATCAAGAATGTGTTGGGTTTCGTAGTAATTTCAAAAAAATTCCTATGCACACGCAAGATCATGTGATGCATAGCAACGAAAGGGGAGATTGTTGTCTACGTACCCAACGCAGACCGACTGCGGAAGCGCTGACACGACGTAGAGGAAGTAGTCGTACGTCTTCATGATCCAACCGATCAAGCACCGAAACTACGGCACCTCCGAGTTCGAGCACACGTTCAGCTCGATGACGATCCCCGGACTCCGATCCAGCAAAGTGTCGGGGAAGAGTTCCGTCAGCACGACGGCGTGGTGACGATCTTGATGAACTAGAGCAGCAGGGCTTCGCCTAAACTCCGCTACAGTATTATCGAGGAATATGGTGGCAGGGGGCACCGCACACGGCTAAGGAATAGATCACGTGGATCAACTTGTGTGTTTCTGGGGTGCCTCTGCCTCAGTATATAATGCAGCCAAGGGGGAGGGGGGCGTCGGCCAGGAGGAGGGCGCAGGAGGAGTCCTACTCCTTCCGGGAGTAGGACTCCCCCCCAATCCTATTCCAACTAGGTTTCCCCAAGGGGGAAAGAGGGAGAGGGGTGGCCAGCCACCTCTCCTAGTCCTAATAGGACTAGGGGAGGGGGAGGTGCGCAGCCCCCTTGGGCTGCCCCTTTCTCCTTTCCACTAAGGCCCATGAAGGCCCATATGGCTCCCGCGGGGTTCCGGTAACCTCCCGGTAATCCGGTAAAATCCCGATTTCACCCGGAACACTTCCGATATCCAAATATAGGCTTCCAATATATCAATCTTTACGTATCGACCATTTCGAGACTCCTCGTCATGTCCGTGATCACATCCGGTACTCCGAACAACCTTCGGTACATCAAAATGCATAAACTCATAATATAAATGTCATCGTAACCTTAAGCGTGCGGACCCTACGGGTTCGAGAACAATGTAGACATGACCGAGACACGTCTCCGGTCAATAACCAATAGCGGGACCTGGATGCCCATATTGGCTCCTAAATATTCTACGAAGATCTTTATCGGTCAGACCGCATAACAACATACGTTGTTCCCATTGTCATCGGTATGTTACTTGCCCGAGATTCGATCGTCGGTATCCAATACCTAGTTCAATCTCGTTACCGGCAAGTCTCTTTACTCGTTCCGTAATACATCATCTCACAACTAACATATTAGTTGTAATGCTTGCAAGGCTTATGTGATGTGTATTACCGAGAGGGCCCAGAGATACCTCTCCGACAATCGGAGTGACAAATCCTAATCTCGAAATACGCCAACCCAACATCTACCATTGGAGACACCTGTAATGCTCCTTTATAATCACCCAGTTACGTTGTGACATTTGGTAGCACCCAAAGTGTTCCTCCGGCAAACGGGAGTTGCATAATCTCATAGTCATAGGAACATGTATAAGTCATGAAGAAAGCAATAGCAACATACTAAACGATCGGGTGCTAAGCTAATGGAATGGGTCATGTCAATCAGATCATTCACCTAATGATGTGATCCCGTTAATCAAATAACAACTCTTTGTCCATGGTTAGGAAACATAACCATCTTTGATTAACGAGCTAGTCAAGTAGAGGCATACTAGTGACACTCTGTTTGTCTATGTATTCACACATGTATTATGTTTTCGGTTAATACAATTCTAGCATGAATAATAAACATTTATCATGAAAAAAGGAAATAAATAATAACTTTATTATTGCCTCTAGGGCATATTTCCTTCAGTCTCCCACTTGCACTAGAGTCAATAATCTAGAGCACATCACCATGTGATTAACATCGATAGTTCACATCATCATGTGATTAACACCCATAGTTCACATCGCCATGTGACCAACACCCAAAGGGTTTACTAGATTCAGTAATCTAGTTCACATCGCTATGTGATTAACACCCAAGGAGTACTAAGGTGTGATCATGTTTTGCTTGTGAGAGAATCTTAGTCAACGGGTCTGCCACATTCAGATCCGCATGTATTTTGCAAATTTCTATGTCAACAATGCTCTGCATGGAGCTACTCTAGCTAATTGCTCCCACTTTCAATATGTATCTAGACCGAGACTTAGAGTCATCTAGATTAGTGTCAAAACTTGCATCGGCGTAACCCTTTACGACGAACCTTTTTTTTCACTTCCATAATCGAGAAACATATCCTTATTCCACTAAGGATAATTTTGACCGCTGTCCAGTGATCTACTCCTAGATCACTATCGTACTTCCTTGCCAAACTCAGTGGTAGGGCATACAATAGATCTGGTACACAGCATGGCATACTTTATAGAACCTATGGCTGAGGCATAGGGAATGACTTTCATTCTCTTTCTATCTTCTGCCGTGGTCGGGCTTTGAGTCTTACTCAACTTCACACCTTGTAACACAGGCAAGAAACTTTTTCTTTGACTGTTCCATTTTGAACTACTTCAAAATCTTGTCAAGGTATGTACTCATTGAAAAACTTATCAAGCGTCTTGATCTATCTCTATAGATCTTGATACTCAATATGTAAGCAGCTTTACCGAGGTCTTTCTTTGAAAAACTCCTTTCAAACACTCCTTTATGCTTTGCAGAATAATTCTACATTATTTCCGATCAACAATATGTCATTCACATATACTTATCAGAAATGTTGTAGTGCTCCCACTCACTTTCTTGTAAATACAGGCTTCACCGCAAGTCTGTATAAAACTTATATGCTTTGATCAACTTATCAAAGCGTATATTCCAACTCCGAGATGCTTGCACCAGACCATAGATGGATCGCTGGAGCTTGCATATTTTGTTAGCACCTTTTGGATTGACAAAACTTTCTGGTTGTATCATATACAAATCTTCTTTAATAAATCTATTAAGGAATGCAGTCTTGTTTATCCATTTGCCAGATTTCATAAAATGCGGCAATTGCTAACATGATTCGGACAGACTTAAGCATAGATACGAGTGAGAAAATCTCATCGTAGTCAACACATTGAACTTTGTCGAAAACCTTTTGCGACAATTCTAGCTTTGTAGATAGTAACACTACTATCAGCGTCCGTCTTCCTCTTGAAGATCCATTTATTTTCTATGGCTTGCCGATCATCGGGCAAGTCAACCAAAGTCCATACTTTGTTCTCATACATGGATCCCATCTCAGATTTCATGGTTTCTAGCCACTTTGCGGAATCTGGGCTCACCATCGCTTCTTCATAGTTCGTAGGTTCATCATGATCTAGTAGCATGACTTGCAGAACAGGATTAACATACCACTCTGGTGCGGATCTTACTCTGGTTGATCTACGAGGTTCAGTAGTATCTTGATCTGAAGTTTCATGATCATTATCATTGGCTTCCTCACTAACTGGTGTAGGTGTCACTGAAACAGTTTTCTGTGATGTACTACTTTCCAGTAAGGGAGCAGGTACAGTTACCTCATCAAGTTCTACTTTCCTCCCACTCACTTCTTTCGAGAGAAACTCCTTCTCCAGAAAGTTTCCGAATTTAGCAACAAAAAGTCTTGCCTTCGGATCTGTGATAGAAGGTGTATCCAATAGTTTCCTTTGGATATCCTATGAAGACGCACTTCTCCGATTTGAGTTTGAGCTTATTAGGATGAAACCTTTTCATATAAGCATCGCAACCCCAAACTTTAAGAAACGACAGCTTAGGTTTCTTGCCAAACCATAGTTCACACGGTGTCGTCTCAACGAATTTAGATGGTGCCCTATTTAACGTGAATGCAGCTGTCTCTAATGCATAACCCCAAAACGATAGTGGTAGATCGGTAAGAGACATCATAGATTGCACTATTTCCAATAAAGTACGGTTATGACGTTCGAACACACCATTATGCTGTGCTGTTCCATGTGGCATGAGTTTGTGAAACTATTCCACATTGTTTTAATTGAAGACCAAACTCGTAACTCAAATATTTGTCTCCGCGATCAGATCGTAGAAACTTTATTTTCTTGTCACGATGATTTTCCACTTCACTCTGAAATTCTTTGAACTTTTCAAATGTTTCAGACTTATGTTTCATCAAGTAGATATACCCATATCTGCTCAAATCATCTGTGAAGTTCAGAAAATAACGATATTTGCCGTGAGCCTTAACACTCATCGGAACGCATACATCAGTATGTATTATTTCCAATAAGTCAGTTGCTCGCTCCGGAGAACGGAGTCTTAGTCATCTTGCCCATCAGGCATGGTTCGCAAGCATCAAGTGATTCCAAAATCCCATCAGCATGGAGTTTCTTCATGCGCTTTACACCAATATGACCTAAACGGCAGTGCTACAAATAAGTTGCACTATCATTATTAACTTCTCATCTTTTGGTTTCAATATTATGAATATGTGTATCACTACGATCGAGATCCAATGAACTTGTTTCATTGGGTGTATGACCATCGAAGGTTTTATTCATGTAAACAGAACAACAATTATTCTCTGACTTTAATGAATAACCGTATTGCAATAAACATGATCAAATCATATTCATGCTCAACGCAAAAACCAAATAACACTTATTTAGGTTCAACACTAATCCCGAAAGTATAGGGGAGTATGCGATGATGATCATATCAATCTTGGAACCACTTCCAACACACATCGTCACTTCACCCTTAACTAGTCTCTGTTTATTCTGCAACTCCCGTTTCGAGTTACTAATCTTAGCAACTGAACTAGTATCAAATACTGAGGGGTTGCTATAAACACTAGTAAAGTACACATCAATAACATGTATATCAAATATACTTATGTTCACTTTGCCATCCTTCTTATCTGCCAATCACTTGGGGTAGTTCCGCTTCCAGTGACCAGTCCCTTTGCAGTAGAAACACTTAGTCTCAGGCTTAGGACCAGACTTGGGCTTCTTCACTTGAGCTGCAACTTGCTTGCCGTTCTTCTTGAAGTTCCCCTTCTTCCCTTTGCCCTTTTATTGAAACTAGCGGTCTTGTCTACCATCAACACTTGATGCTCTTTCTTGATTTCTACCTTCGTCGATTTCAACATCACGAAGAGCTTGGGAATCACTTTAGTCATCCCTTGCATATTATAGTTCATCACGAAGTTCTACTAACTTGGTGATGGTGACTAGAGAATTCTGTCAATCACTATTTTATCTGGAAGATTAACTCCCACTTGATTCAAGCGATTGTAGTACCCAGACAATCTGAGCACATGCTCACTAGTTGAGCGATTCTCCTCCATCTTTTAGCTATAGAACTTGTTGGAGACTTCATATCTCTCAACTCGGGTATTTACTTGAAATATTAACTTCAATTCCTGGAACATCTCATATGGTCCATGACGTTCAAAACGTCTTTGAAGTCCCGATTCTAAGCCGTTTAAGCATAGTGCACTAAACTATCAAGTAGTCATCATATTGAGCTATCCAAACGTTCATAACGTCTGCATCTGCTCTTGCAATAGGTCTGTCACCTAGCGGTGCATCAAGGACATAATTCTTCTGTGCAGCAATGAGGATAAACCTCAGATCACGGATCCAATCCGCATCATTACTACTAACATCTTTCAACACAATTTTTCTCTAGGAACATATCAAAATAAACATATGAAAGCAACAACGCAAGCTATTGATCTACAACATAATTTGCAAAATACTACCAGGACTAAGTTCATGATAAATTTAAGTTCTATTAATCATATTACTTAAGAACTCCCACTTAGATAGACATCCCTCTAATCTTCTAAGTGATTACGTGATCCATATCAACTAAACCATAACCAATCATCACGTGAGATGGAGTAGTTTTCAATGGTGAACATCACTATGTTGATCATATCTACTATATGATTCACACTCGACCTTTCGGTCTCCGTGTTCCGAGGCCATATCTGCATATGCTAGGCTCGTCAAGTTTAACCTGAGTATTCCGCGTGTGCAAAACTGGCTTGCACCCGTTGTAGATGGACGTAGAACTTATCACACCCGATCATCACGTGGTGTCTGGGCACGACGAACTTTGGCAACGGTGCATACTCAGGGAGAACACTTCTTGATAATTAGTGAGAGATCATCTTAAAATGCTACTGTCAACCTAAGAAAAATAAGATGTATAAAAGATAAACATCATATGCAATCAAAATATGTGACATGATATGGCCATCATCATCTTGCGCCTTTGATCTCCATCTCCAAAGTATTGTCATGATCTCTATCGTCACCGGCATGACACCATGATCTCCATCATCTTGATCTATATCAATGTGTCGTCACACGGTCGTCTCGCCTACTATTGCTCTTGCAACTATTGCTATCGCATAGCGATAAAGTAAAGCAATTATTTGGCGCTTGCATCTTATGCAATATAGAGACAACCATAAGGCTTTTGCCAGTTGCCGATAACTTTAACAAAACATGATCATCTCATACAACAACTTATATCTCATCACATTTTGACCATATCACATCACAACATGCCCTGCAAAAACAAGTTAGACGTCCTCTACTTTGTTGTTGCAAGTTTTACGTGGCTGCTACGGGCTTAAGTAAGAACTAATCTCACCTACGCATCAAAACCACAACGATAGTTTGTCAAATAGACTCCGTTTTAACCTTCGCAAGGACCGGGCGTAGCCATACTTGGTTCAACTAAAGTTGGAGAGACAGTCGCCCGCAAGCCATCTATGTGCAAAGCACGTCAAGGGAACCGGTCTCGCGTAAGCGTACGCGTAAGGTTGGTCCGGGTCGTCTCGTCAAACAATGCCGCCGAACCAAAGTATGACATGCTGGTAGGCAGTATGACTTGTATCATCCACAACTCACTTGTGTTCTACTCGTGCATATAACATCAACATAAATAACCTAGGCTCTGATACCACTGTTGGGTTTCGTAGTAATTTCAAAAAAATTCCTACGCACACGCAAGATCATGTGATGCATAGCAACGAGAGGGGAGAGTGTTGTCTACGTACCCAACGCAGACCGACTGCGGAAGCGCTGACACGACGTAGAGGAAGTAGTCGTACGTCTTCACGATCCAACCGATCAAGCACCGAAACTACGGCACCTCCGAGTTCGAGCACACGTTCAGCTCGATGACGATCCTCGGACTCCGATCCAGCAAAGTGTCGGGGAAGAGTTCCGTCAGCACGACGGCGTGGTGATGATCTTGATGAACTAGAGCAGCAGGGCTTCGCCTAAACTCCGCTACAGTATTATCGAGGAATATGGTGGCAGGGGGCACCGCACACGGCTAAGGAATAGATCACGTGGATCAACTTGTGTGTTTCTGGGGTGCCTCTGCCTCAGTATATAATGCAGCCAAGGGGGGAGGGGGGCGCCGGCCAGGAGGAGGGCGCAGGAGGAGTCCTACTCCTTCCAGGAGTAGGACTCCCCCCAATCCTATTCCAACTAGGTTTCCCCAAGGGGGAAAGAGGGAGAGGGGTGGCCGGCCACCTCTCCTAGTCCTAATAGGACTAGGGGAGGGGGAGGTGCGCAGCCCCCTTGGGCTGCCCCTTTCTCCTTTCCACTAAGGCCCATGAAGGCCCATATGGCTCCCGGGGGGTTCCAGTAACCTCCCGGTAATCCGGTAAAATCCCGATTTCACCCGGAACACTTCCGATATCCAAATATAGGCTTCCAATATATCAATCTTTACGTCTCGACCATATCGAGACTCCTCGTCATGTCCGTGATCACATCCGGTACTCCGAACAACCTTCGGTACATCAAAATGCATAAACTCATAATATAAATGTCATCGTAACCTTAAGCGTGCGGACCCTACGGGTTCGAGAACAATGTAGACATGACCGAGACACGTCTCCGGTCAATAACCAATAGCGGGACCTGGATGCCCATATTGGCTCCTAAATATTCTACGAAGATCTTTATCGGTCAGACCGCATAACAACATACGTTGTTCCCATTGTCATCGGTATGTTACTTGCCCGAGATTCGATCGTCGGTATCCCAATACCTAGTTCAATCTCGTTACCGGCAAGTCTCTTTACTCGTTCCGTAATACATCATCTCACAACTAACTCATTAGTTGCAATGCTTGCAAGGCTTATGTGATGTGTATTACCGAGAGGGCCCAGAGATAGCTCTCCGACAATCGGAGTGGCAAATCCTAATCTCGAAATACGCCAACCCAACATGTACCTTTGGAGACACCTGTAGAGCTCCTTTATAATCACCCAGTTACGTTGTGACGTTTGGTAGCACCCAAAGTGTTCCTCCGGCAAACGGGAGTTGCATAATCTCATAGTCATAGGAACATGTATAAGTCATGAAGAAAGCAATAGCAACATACTAAATGATCGGGTGCTAAGCTAATGGAATGGGTCATGTCAATCAGATCATTCACCTAATGATGTGATCCCGTTAATCAAATAACAACTCTTTGTCCATGGTTAGGAAACATAACCATCTTTGATTAACGAGCTAGTCAAGTAGAGGCATACTAGTGACACTCTGTTTGTCTATGTATTCACACATGTATTATGTTTCCGGTTAATACAATTCTAGCATGAATAATAAACATTTATCATGAAAAAAGGAAATAAATAATAACTTTATTATTGCCTCTAGGGCATATTTCCTTCAGAATGTAGGCTGGACTGCCTTGATACTCGATCCAATAATTGGAGGACTCCAGTTTTCAAATGTCCTTATGGACGGCGGCAGTGGACTAAACCTGATATATCAGGATACAATCCAGCACATGGGGATAAACCCAGCAAGAATCCGTCGCAGCAAAACCTCCTTTCAAGGGGTAATACCTGCTCCGGACACCCATTGTATAGGATTTCTCTGGCTCGAAGTCATATTCGGCTCTGCCGATAACTTCCGTCGTGAAAAGCTGACCTTCCATATCGTCCCGTTCTCAAGTCACTATCAAGCACTACTAGGACGCGAAGCTTTCGCTCGCTTTAACGCAATACCGCATTATGCATCTCTTACGCTTAAGATGCCCAGTCCACGAGGCATCATCTCTTTGAAGGGGAAGCACTAAAGTGCACCTCCCCAAGCGGAGGACTGTGCGGCCGCTTTGACAGCCCCACAGCAAAATGGCCTCACCGGCCAGAAAACTTCAAAATAGGTCATTCAAGACCACGAACGCGAATAGACGAGTTCGGTGCAAAATCATCATTGATGCAGGCCTAGTGGCCATATACCCCCGCACTAGGGGCTCCACGCATATACAATAATAGACAATAAAGCTCAATCTTATATATTTTATTTTATACTTTGTTTATTTTAAACTTTTTCGGCACGACCCGTTTTCAACTCAGTTCCTCTCTTTTACAGATGAACGTCGTGCGGCCCCCGTCCAGGATACGGCACAACGGAGACACAGGCGCAGACGTGCAGTAGGGACCCGTCCTAAAGGATTCTTTTTAGATTAAGACCCTGCGTAAACCTTTTTTACTGTCTCTTGTTGCTACACATCCCATGGTTTTTTCTGATATAACCAAGGAGGAGGCTGGCGTCTTGGCATGTGGCCATGTCAGAATTTTTGCACGTACCTGGACACTAGGGGCTTTTCTAATAAAGAGTGTTGTTTCGCCCGCACTCATAAAGACCGAACACCTTAGGGAGTGTTCGGCGTCGCGAGTTTTGGCATTATATGCATCAGCTCTGAATCATGTCTTTGGTCAAATGTTGGGTTGCCCGGCTCCTGAGTTTGGCTACCTTACGTTCCGCTCTATCGGCTAAGGTAGCACCAGGAGAACTACTGCGATTGTGCCCCGGTTCGACCGGCGAGCACCTCAGTAGAGAAAGCCAAAAACTGACTGTCATGATGTAGCGTGAGAATGGTCAGCCACTCGATGACCTATCAGAATCTATCGGATTCCTCCGCTTTAACGAAGGTTCGCTTCCCAGTCAGGCACATACGCGCCCCGAACTCGGACGAGCGCAGTTGCCACCAAGGGGCTACCTAAATAGTCTCACTGTCAAACTCCTATGGCTAAGTGAAAGTGTTAAAGCATTATAGCCCGGTTGCCTGGCCCGCTGCACTATCACCTCCTTTGTAGGACCAAGACGTTGGGTTAAGTGTGAAAATGCGTCTTCTGTGAGCACCCCCGCACTATGTGCGTGGGGGCTGAAGCCAACGACTGCCATCTTTCAGATTTTGTATATATATATATATATATATATCTTAAAACGGCCGCACAGGAGGTGTTCCCAATACTTGGAGGCACAAGTATAAAAAAGGCCACTATAGTTTATCAAAATATTACTTTATAATTACATATGCTATCATAACATAGCATCTTTCGGGCATTGCGTCTCTATTACGCGAGTACCTTCAAGAACTTCCTGAAAATAGTGCTCGGAGGGTACTCGGCTTTTGTCCGAATCTCGGGACGCAACAACGGTGGTCTCCATCTTTGCCCAGTATGTCTTAACACGGGCAAGAGCCATCCTAGCGCCCTCTATGCATGCTGACCTCTTCATTGCATTTATACGCGGCACCGTGTCAAGGAATTGCTGCACTAAGCTGAAATAACTCTTCGGCTCCGATCTCCCCGGCCACAGGTGACCCATGACGTACTTCATGGCGAGTCCAGACAACCTATTCAGTTTGGCCCATTGAGCCAAACGATCATCCACTGCCAGTGGACGCTCTGGATTGTGAAACTGCGACCAGAAAAGCTTTTCCACTTCACGATCTTTCTGATCTCGGAAGTGTTCGGTCGCATCAGCAGCACTCGCTGCCAAGTCCAGGTAGGTATCCTCCACACTCCACATCCGGTCCAACGGAGCAAACTTCGGATCGCAAAATTTCCTTCGCAGCATAAAGGACTTTCCAGCCGCAATCTGTTCGGCCTGACACAGCTCCTCCTTCGCAGCTCTCATCGCAGAGCGCGCGTCCTTGGCATCGGCAACGGCCTTCTCTAAGTCCGTCTGTTTCACCTGGTCTTCTTTTTCAAGAAGTCTGCAACGGTCAGTAGCGCTTTTTAACTTTTCGGCCATCTCGGCCATCTCTTCCTTGCTTCGGCAATGAGCAGCTTCTTCGGCTCTCAGCTCTTCAAGGGCTTTCCTGGTGGCCGCATCACTTTCGCTGGCTTGTTCTTTAGCTCGGGCAAGTTCTGCCCTAAGACTCTCCACGGCGGCCGCACCATCTGCGTCAAGCACACACATTGTAAGACACAGGCATAAAACTGTTCTTACCTAATGCCGCCTGAGGAATTACATACCTTGGGCCTCATCAAGCCGCTTATTGACAAGCGTGATGTCGGCATCGGCCACGTCCAGTTGCCGCTTTAGTTCGGCAAAATCATCAGTCCGGCTCGATTCCGGACACCCTGCCGCCTACATTCAAAGGCGACATCTTAGACCTGGGATTATGATCCTCCGCGTGCCATCATTTCTTGACGACGCGCAGAGTCTCAGGGGCTACTATCTACACAGGGCGCATCTTATTCATGCGCAACTGACAAAAGTATTCATTATCTAATGTACCTCGAAACCCGTCAGTAAACTTTTGACGGCCTCATATAATCTGCTCTCTACGGATGAAATCCTTTCAATCACCATGCCCATCAATGCGCGGTGCTCCTCTGAGATAGAAGCTCGCCCCAGCAGAATCTTTAGCTCCTCCGGCCGAGCACCAGACAGTGCCGGGCTCATCCCATGACCTCTTTCGAAGGCCGGACACGGAGAACCTCGGGGGGCCGCATAGCCACCTTCCGCCCCTGCCGGATTTGGAGAAACCCTCCGCGACGACACCTTAGGGTCGCCCGCCTCGCTAGGCGGCATGGCAGGGGGAGGCGTCCCGCTCTCCATCATCTCCGGAAGGAGATCCCCCAAAGACGAGCTCTGCTGAGAAGGGCTGAGGTCTGGGCTACAAGGTAAAGGTTTGGTTAATCTTCTTAGATATAAATCAAGGATTTCCCTCATCCCTCAAAAGGAAAATCTTTTCTCCACTTACGGCTCGCTGGAGGGCTGATCCCCTTGAGGGCTAATCCGGCCGAGGAACTCCCTGGTGTCGGACCCTCTGACGAGGATTTTCTCCCCCGCTTCGAGACCATGGTTTCCGGGTCGTCAGAGGCGGCTCTCTTCTTCCCCTTAGGAGAGGAATTGTCGGTTCCTCCCTTCGGAACAGCCTCCTTCGAGGAGGCCATAGCTTCCTTGTCCTCCCCCTCCAAAGGCATTATCTCCAGCATCCTGACCAGCACGGGATCCGGCCTGGTTTCAGGAAGGGGAGCCAGACACCTGATCAGCTTTGCCTTTGCTATCCACTCCTGTTTAAAAGGACGGCTCTTTTAGGGGCAAGTTTATGACAATTATACGGATAGAAGGTCCGGGCACAAGGTTGCTTACTTGAGTATCCGGGCGATTGCAGCTTAGGCCTGCGTCCTCGGTTAAATCCGGACACATTTCTTGTGATCCGAAGAACAGTCTATACATCTCCGCGGGCGTTGCGCCCATAAAGTTCTGGAGAGCTCGTGGTCCCTCTGGATTAAACTCCCACAGGCGAAGGGGGCGACGTTTGCCGGGCAATATTCGGCGAATCAGCATGACCTGCGTCACCTTGACCAAGCTGAGGTCTCCTTCCAAGAGATCCTTAAGTCGGCCCTGTAACAAGGGCACATCTTTGGGCAAACCCCAATCTAACCCTCTGTTAACCCATGACGCTAGCCGTGGTGGGGGACCCGAGCGAAAGGCAGGAAGCGCCACCCACTTGGTGCTCCGGGGAGTGGTGATATAAAACCACTCTCGTTGCCACAAGCCTAGCTCCTCTTGAAAAGAGCCCTCGGGCCATGAAGCATCAGCATTTTTGCTTATAACAGCGCCTCCGCACTCTGTGTGCCGTCCCTTGATCATCTTCGGCTCCACTTTGAAAGTCTTGAGCCATAATCCGAAGTGAGGGGTAACACGGAGGAACGCTTCGCATACAATGATAAACGAGGAGATATGGAGGATGGACTCCGGAGCTAAGTCGTGGAATTCCGGCCCGTAATAAAACAGCAGTCCCCTCACAAAGGGATCCATCGGGAAGCCTAACCCCCGAAGGAAGTGAGACACGAACACTACACTCTCACTGGGCTGGGGACTGGGGATAGCCTGCCTTTGAGCAGGCAACCTGTGCGAAATTTCGGCGGTCAAGAACTTAGCCTCTCTCAACTTTAGCACGTCCTCCTCCATGACGAAGGAGGGCATCCATCGGCCTTGAAGGTCGGAACCGGACATTGTCGAAGGTCTGAGGCGCCCGGAATCTGGAGCCTAGGGTGTTAGAACTCGAGGCGACGGGCGAACTTGTTTTGGGATTGAGAAAAGGAGTAAGGCCCTGGTCTCTTTATAAGAGGTTGAATACCAGGAGCCCTCCCCGTAACCGTTTGGGACTCGCCTTTAATCAAGAAAACATGCTAACGGGCACGATTGGGTTACCCACATCCGTATTGATGAGAATCCCGTAAAAGGGGGGCACACGATCTCTGCTTTGACAAGACACACCAAGGAAACTGCCTCGCAAAACACGCTGACGTGGAAAAGTGAAAACGATTCGAGTAAAGGATTTGGCTGTAGTGTGATGACGCACTGCGGAATACGTCAGCAGATTTGATTTGTGTTAATATCATTCTCTCTATGGCAATATGGGGAGGCTTATTTGCAGAGCCGGACACTACTCTTGGTGTTTACAATCTTCTATGAAGGACTTGGAGGAGGAACCCGCCTTGCTATGCCGAAGACAATTTGCGTGTCGGACTCGTCATCATTGAAGCCTGGTTCAGGGGCTACTGAGGGAGTCCTGGATTAGGGGGTGTTCGGGTAGCCGGACTATACCTTCACCCGAACTCCTGGACTATGAAGATACAAGATTGAAGACTTCGTCCCGTGTCCGGATGGGACTTTCCTTGGCGTGGAAGGCAAGCTTGGCGATGCGGATATTCAAGATCTCCTACCATTGTAACCGACTCTATGTAACCCTAACCCTATCCGGTGTCTATATAAACCGGAGGGTTGTAGTCCGTAGGCAATAAACTCCATATACAACAATCATACCGTAGGCTAGCTTCTAGGGTTTAGCCTCCTTGATCTCGTGGTAGATCTACTCTTGTACTACCCATATCATCAATATTAATCAAGCAGGACGTAGGGTTTTACCTCCATCAAGAGGGCCCGAACCTGGGTAAAACATCGTGTTCCCTGCCTCCTGTTACCATCCGGCCTAGATGCACAGTTCGGGACCCACTACCCGAGATCCGCCGGTTTTGACACCGACAATTATGAACGGTGGCTTTGCCACAAATACTATGTCAACTACATGACCATGCTAAGCAATATGACAATGATGAATGTGTCATGATAAACAGAATGGTGGAAAGTTGCATGGCAATATATCTTGGAATGGCTATGGAAATGCCATAATAGGTAGGTATGGTGGCTGTTTTGAGGAAGATATAAGGAGGTTTATGTGTGAAAGAGCGTATCATATCACGGGGTTTGGATGCACCGGTGAATTTTGCACCAACTCTGAATGTGAGAAAGGGCAATGCACGGTACCGAAGAGGCTAGCAATGATGGAAGGGTGAGAGTGCATATAATCCATGGACTCAACATTACTCATAAAGAACTCACATACTTATTGCAAAAATCTACAAGTCATCAAAAACCAATCACTACGCGCATGCTCCTAGGGGGTAGATTGGTAGGAAAAGACCATCGCTCGTCCCCGACCGCCACTCATAAGGAGGACAATCAAAGAACACCTCATGTTACAAATTTGTTACATAACGTTTACCATACGTGCATGCTACGGGACTTGCAAACTTCAACACAATCATTTCTCAAATTCACAACTACTCAACTAGCACGACTTTGATATTAGTACCTCCATATCTCAAAACAATCATCAAGCATCAAACTTCTCTTAGTATTCAAAACACTCATAAGAAAAAAATTTACTAATCTTGAATACCTAGCATATTAGGATTATTTAAGCAAATTACCATGCTATTTAAGACTCTCAAAATAATCTAAGCGAAGCATGAGATATCAATAGTTTCTATAAAACAAATCCACCACCGTGCTCTAAAATATATAAGTGAAGTACTAGAGCAAAATTATATAACTCAAAAGATATAAGTGAAGCACGTAGAGTATTCCAACAAATTCCAAATCATGTATGGCTCTCTCAAAAGGTGTGTACAGCAAGGATGATTGTGGTAAACTAAAAAGCAAAGACTCAAATCATACAAGACACTCCAAGCAAAACACATATCATGTGGTGAATAAAAATATAGCTCCAAGTAAAGTTACCGATGGAAGTAGACGAAAGAGGGGATGCCTTCCGGGCCATCCCCAAGATTTGGCTTTTAGGTGTCCTTAGATTATATTGGGGGTGTCATGGGCATCCCCAAGCTTAGGCTCTTGCCACTCCTTGTTCCATAATCCATCAAATCTTTACCCCAAACTTGAAAACTTCACAACACAAAACTTAAAGTAGAAAATCTTGTGAGCTCCGTTAGCGAAAGAAAACAAAAGACCACTTTAAGGTACTGTAATGAACTCATTCTTTATTTATATTGGTGTTAAACCTACTGTATTCCAACTTCTCTATGGTTTATAAACTATTTTACTATCCATAGATTCATCAAAATAAGCAAACAACACACGAAAAACAGAATCAGTCAAAAACAGAACAGTCTGTAGTAATCTATAACTAGCGCAAGATCTGCAACCCCAAAAATTCTAAAATAAATTGCTGGACGTGCGGAATTTATCTATTAATCATCTGCAAAAATAATTAACTAAATAGCACTTTAAAAATAAAAATGGCATCAGTTCTCATGAGCGCTAAAGTTTCTGTTTTTTACAGCTAGATAACAAGACTTTCCCAAGTCTTCCCAACGGTTCTACTTGGAACAAACACTAATTAAACACAAAAAACACAACCAAAACAGAGGCTAGGTAAATTATTTATTAATAAACAGGAGCAAAAAGCAAGGAATAAAAATAAAATCGGGTTGCCTCCCAACAAGCGCTATCGTTTAACGCCCCTAGCTAGGCATAAAAAGCAAGGATAGATCTAGGTATTGCCATCTTTGGTTTTCAAATTTTTAGCGGAATCAAGCTCGAATCTGGGAGGTTCTTTACGTTTCCCTTCATATTCTGAAATTTTTAGATCTAAAGAATCCAACCGCTTATTGCAAAGAGTAATCAACATATTCATGCGGTGAATATTTCCGCTAACGTTCTTAAGAGGTTCAAGAGACTTCTGTAAAATCTTAGTAACTTCACAATTTTTTTCAAAAACTTGTGTCTCCTCCTGGGTAGGATGAGGCCCCTTTTGTTGAGGTAGTGTTCCCACTATGCCTTCTATAATTTCAAGCGCAATATGGGGATCAATTTCAATAAAATTGCCTTTGGCAACACAATCCAAGTGTTGCCTATGAGACATATTTAATCCAACATAGAAATTGCGAAGCAAAATTCTCAGGTTCACTTCAAAGGTACAATTACAATAAGACTCCATTATACTCAACCAGGCATATTTTAAGTTTTCTCCTTGTCTTTGTTTGAAGTGAAAGACTTCAAACTCAGGGGACAACGGAGTGGATAAGGGACTAGCCATGGCGACAAGCAAGCAATCCAACACACGAGCAAACAAGAAACGGGAAAAGAGAGGCCAATAGAGAAAGAGAGGAGGGATAGAGAGAGAGGGAGAATAAAACGGCAAGGGTGAAGTGGGGGAGAGGAAAACGAGAGGCAAATGGCAAATAATGTAATGTAGGAGATAAGGGTTGTGATGGGTACTTGGTATGTTGACTTTTGTGTACATTCCCCGGCAACGGCGCCAGAAATGGCTCGTTGTCGGGAGTCAAATCTTGACTTGCGCGAACCTCCCCGGCAACGGCGCCAGAAATTCTTCTTGCTACCTCTTGAGCACTGTGTTGGATTTCCTTGAAGAGGAAAGGATGATGCAGCAAAGTAGCGTAAGTGTTTCCCTCAGTTTTTGAGAACCAAGGTATCAATCCAGTAGGAGGCTATGCGCAAGTCCCTCGTACCTGCACAAAACAAATAACTCCTCGCAACCAACGCGATAAGGGGTTGTCAATCCCTTCACGGTCACTTACGAGAGTAAGATCTGATAGATATGATAAGATAATATTTTTGGTATTTTTGTGATAAAGATGCAAAGTAAAATAAAAGAAAAGTAAAAAAGCAAAGGAAATAACTAAGTATTGGAAGATTAATATGATGAAGATAGACCCGTAGGCCATAGGTTTCACTAGTGGCTTCTCTCAAGAGCATAAGTATTTTACGGTGGGTGAACGAATTACTGTTGAGCAATTGATAGAATTGAGCATAGTTATGATAATATCTAGGTATGATCATGTATATAGGCATCATGTCTGAGACAAGTAGACCGACTCCTGCCTGCATCTACTACTATTACTCCACTCATCGACCGCTATCCAGCATGCATCTAGAGTATTAAGTTCATGAAAACAGAGTAACGCCTTAAGCAAGATGACATGATGTAGAGGGATAAATTCATGCAATATGATAAATAAAAACCATCTTGTTATCCTCGATGACAACAATAAAATACGTGCCTTGCTGCCCCTACTGGCACTGGGAAAGGACACCACAAGACTGAACCCAAAGCTAAGCACTTCTCCCGTTGCAAGAAAGATCAATCTAGTAGGCCAAACCAAACTGATAATTCGAAGAGACTTGCAAAGATAACCAATCATACATAAAAGAATCAGAGAAGATTCAAATATTGTTCATAGATAATCTTGATCATAACCCCACAATTCATCGGTCTCAACAAATACACCGCAAAAAGAAGATTACATCGAATAGATCTCCACAAGAGAGGGGGAGAACATTGTATTGAGATCCAAAAAGAGAGAAGAAGCCATCTAGCTAATAACTATGGACCGCGAAGGTCTGAGATAAACTACTCACACTTCATCGGAGAGGATATGGTGTTGATGTAGAAGCCCTCCTTGATGGATGCCCCCTCCGGCGGAGCTCCGGAACAGGCCCCAAGATGGGATCTCGTGGATACAGAAGGTTGCGGTGGTGGAATTAGGTTTTTGGCTCCATCTCTGATCGTTTGGGGGTATGTAGGTATATATAGGAGGAAGGAGTACGTCGGTGGAGCAACAGGAGGCCCACGAGGGTGGAGGGCGTGCCTGGGGGGGGGGGTAGGCGCGCCCCCCTACCTCGTGGCTTCCTCCTTTATTTCTTGACGTAGGGTCCAAGTCTCCTGCATCATGTTCGTTCCGAAAATCACGTTCCCGAAGGTTTCATTCCGTTTGGACTTCATTTGATATTCCTTTTCTGCGAAACTCTAAAATAGGCAGAAAACAACAATTCTGGGTTGGGCCTCCGGTTAATAGGTTAGTCCCAAAATTAATATAAAAGTGGATAATAAAGCCCAATAATGTCCAAAACAGTAGATAATATAGCATGGAGCAATCAAAAATTATAGATACGTTGGAGACGTATCAGCTCCTTTCGAGGGTGCGGCGCCCTTCCATATCATGCCGGCTTTGCGGACACCTCCGAGGACCCGCGCCAGCCCGTGTTGCGTCTGCTCATCTCCGTGAATCGGGGGCCCTGGAGGACCCCGCGGAGGCAGCCCAGCGCACGGCACCGCCTGCCTGACCCAAGAGGCGCTCCCCCGGGGAATGGCCGGGGCTGGCGGCCTCCACCGCGGTGGCGAGGAGCCACCCCGGGCTGGCAAGGTGGGACGTCGGAGGTGGTGGACAATGGAGTGGAAGGACTGGGGGCTGATCTCAGGAGATGGCCCCTGGTACGTCTAAGTTGTCGTTCGCGGGTTCGTCCTATGAGCAAGGGAGGAGCTCCTTCCCTCTTCCCCTGCCGGTCCGGACGTCAAGATCACTCGGGCCGCATGGAGAGGAGGCCCCTTACGAGCCACCCAATGCCTCGCCGACGCCTTCGAAAGCAACAGCCACCGGTTACAACCAATATCTTTGGAACACGATTGTCCTCACCTTGGATCACAGTTGAACCACGCCATGGCCATGCACCTCAGGACATTGGCCCTGCCCCAAGCACGTGAAACGCACTAGGGGCTGCGCGAGGGGAGCCCGGCGCCAGAGCTCCCCCCCCCCTCGCGCGCGTTGCGCCGCACGGGGCACCAACACGATGGTGGTGCGCGCCGTCCAGAGGTAGGTCCTCCGCCGGGGGAGGCGCCGGCGAGCCCTTCCCCCGGTAGAGGGTCTGTGATCACCTGACCACCGCCAGCGTAGCCCCTTGCCCCTTGGTCTCGTCCTTGGTTTCCGGACGCCCCAACAGTGGTCGGGGGATGCATAGGGCGGGGTCCTTGTCAGGAGCAAGGAATGCCCCTCAAATCGCCGCTCGTGACACTCTCACGTAATAATGAGTGGGGCTGTACACGCCCAGAGTCCCCTGAGCGCCTCCCTTGGGACTCATGGGTGCTCCCATCCACGTTCAAGTGGAAGCACCATGCTCCGCGCTGGCAGTCGACACTGTCCCTCAATGACTGTCGGTGTCAAAACCGGTGGATCTCGGGTAGGGGGTCCCGAACTGTGCATCTAGGCCGGATGGTAACAGGAGGCAAGAGACACGAAGTTTTACCCAGGTTCGGGCCCTCTCGATGGAGGTAAAACCCTACGTCCTGCTTGATTAATATTGATGATATGGGTAGTACAAGAGTAGATCTACCACAAGATCGGAGAGGCTAAACCCTAGAAGCTAGCCTATGGTATGATTGTTGCTGTGTATGTTGTCCTACGGACTAAAACCCTCCGGTTTATATAGACACCGGAGAGGGTTAGGGTTACACAAAGTCAGTTACGATGGTAGGAGATCTGTATATCCGTATCGCCAAGCTTGCCTTCCACGCCAAGGAAAGTCCCTTCCAGACACGGGACGAAGTCTTCAATCTTGTATCTTCATAGTCCAGGAGTCCGGCTGAAGGAATAGTCCGGCTATCCGAACACCCCCTAATCCAGGACTCCCTTAGTAGCCCCCGAACCAGGCTTCAATGACGATGACTCCGGCGCGCAGATTGTCTTCGGCATTGCAAGGCGGGTTCTCCTCCAAATTCCATGTACCTGTTGAATAAAGTCTGGTTTCTTGTAAATGTTGCGCTCCTTGGCTTCTACGCCTTATAATCGTCGTCTCCCACATGTCAAATGAATATGAAAAGTCTGAGTGTTTTTTCATTCACACCCCTATCCGTGTAAATGAGCTGCCCATATAAGGGGACGAGGATTTAGATCCAAATCACATCTTCCCCCCTTCGCGAGTGTTCATCAGAGCGCATCCGACAAAGGTCCATTCCACCATGGCCAGCCATCGCAACTCCTCCTCTCGCCCTTCCAGCCCTCAGCCTGGATATTGGGAGATATGCTCCGTCCCGCATAGCGAGCTAGTGACGCTCTAGACCAAGGGATTTCTCCCCCTGGCCTATATGATCCCGGTTCGAGCCGGTCTTTCCACCTATAACGGCGGAAAGCAAGCGGAGAGTGCCCCTAATCCCTCCAAAGGAGAGCGGGTATGCCTGGTCCCTTATTTAATAAGAGGGCTCAGATTTCCAATCCATCCATTTCTCCGGGGGCTGCTAGAGTTCTATGGCCTCCAGCTACACAATCTCACGCCTGCCTCCGTATTGCATATCGCGGGCTTCGTAGCCCTCTACGAGCTGTATTTGGCTGTTGAGGCTCATTTCGGGCTATGGAAAAGGTTATTCTGCCTCGTGCCCCGCTCTAAGCAGGGGTCAATGTATCAAGTGGGTGGAGCCGAAGTGTGGCGCATTGCCGGGATCGGATATCTATTCGGAACCCCAAAGAAGGCGTCCGAAGACTGGCCTTCGGAATGGTTTTATATAGAGGACGTTCCGCTGTCGGATCCTGTTCGGATCGGCCTCCCTGAGTTCGACAATGCTCCCTTAAAGAAGCGCCTAAGATGGCGTCCACGGAGCCCTCAGAGGGAAAGTGACAGGGATGGCCGAATAAGATTGTTAGCCCATTCCGGACTGACCATGATCGGGTTTATGGCCGAATGCATCATGCGGGGGGTGTAGCCGCTTCAGTATAGAAGCCACCCCATGTGGGACTTCAACAGGGAGGACGACGCCACCCGCTATGGCCGTAAGGGGCCGGATTCCGCTGCCGCTCTACTAAAGATCTTGTCCACTTTTTATAAGGGAGAAGAGGAGGAATTTCTCCACATCAACCCACAGGGTGGATTCTCCATGTACAATCCCCCAAGCTGGGTAAGCGGCCGCATTTACATGCACATCCGTTTTGTATTCCCATTGTTAAATATTCAGTCTAACGACTTCAACGCAGGAACTGCGCCAGGCTGTTAAGGAAATAAACAGCCCTCCTCCACAACCCGAGGACCTAGGAAGGTCCCTCGATTCGGCCTCTCAAGAGGATCCGGACATATCTGTGGAGCTGATTGATGGAGTGTTCCATCAATTGAGCAAGGACAATGCCTTGGTGGCCATTACGGCCGATTACCCAGGGCTAATCCCGGCCTCCCAGGTAACTGAGATTGAAGTCCCAGTACCCCGAATAGGTGTCCGCCCTTTCGCGTTTTCAGTTTCCTGATTACAACCGAGCTTTGCAGGGGAGGTTTTTGAGACAGGAGGCCGAACCTGCGGCGGCAAGCCAACAAGGGGCCGCAGGGCCCCGTGGGCAGAAAAGAAGTGCAGTCTGGACCGAGGCGTCAGCGCAAAGGTATGGCGCGCCCCCTTATCCCAGGTGTTACACCTGCGAGGCATATTAACACTCGTGCTCTCTTCAGGACAAAGAGACCTCGCTGGACTATGCCCGGAGAGGCTGCCAATCGCGTCTCCTCCAGCCAAACTCCAAAGCCTAGTCCGGAGGCAGAGGCGAACACAAGGCGCGCACCAGACGCTCCTCCGATGGAGGATGTGGACAGGTTGTCTGCACCAACTCTGAGGTGGAGAGTGCCATGAACCACAGGCGTCGCCGGACAATTCTTCGCGACGCTTGTTTCTCCCAAGGGGCATTAGATGCCTTTAATTCGGGAGATGTGTATCTCCATGCCGCTCAAAATGGTCTAGCCAGAGCGACGGAGCAATATGTAAAAGACATATGGGTAAGAAAATTTTGGTACTTATATATATACCAGTAGCCCCCGAGACTTGAAACAGTTAAAATAACTGATTTAAGGATCATTTGTTATGCAGGTTCTTACAGAAAAGAATTCCCTACTGTCCAAGGAGCTGGAAGAGTGCAAAGCCCAACTTGAGGCGGCACTAGCCATGGCAGGGGAGCCCAAGGAAACCCCCTCTGGTAATATACACTTCGAAAGTATTTTGCGAAGCACGGCATGGGTGTGATTCTGACAAATGAAATTGCTGATGGCACCGGATTGAATCCGGAAAGGCAACACCTCCTACGCCAGCTAAAGGCTGGTGAGAAGGTGCTGACAAAGGTGAGGCGGGAGAAGAACGATCTCCAAGATGCCAACACCAAGCTGGGCGTCGAGCTGAAAGATGGTCGTGCCCAGCTGTCAGACTCTGTTAAGGAGAATCAGCGGCTTCGGCGCGGCATATTTGGTAAGTGCTTGAACGAACTTTTGAAAGAAAGTTCTGCGGGGAAGTCGTCTAACAGAGCAATGTCTGTAGGTGTGCTAACAGGTCGTCCTATAGAGGAGATGCCCGGTTCTACGGGTGATCGATCGAGTTCGGCAGGCGATGCAAGGCGTCGCCCAGGCCCTGTGGCCATCCATCTCCATGCCCGAAGGTCTTGGAGAGCCTGCGGAGAAGCTAAGGGGAGCCTGGTAGTGCTTCCGATTGTGGAAGATATCGGCATGTTGTCAAGGCGCTAGGGAGGCCTGGGCTATGGTGAAGACGCGGTACACAAGGGCTGACCCCAACCACATGGCCCAGGTCGGTCCTGTGGGGCCCGATGGGAAGGAGATCCCTGTAAGCTTAGTGTATGGCCAAGTAGAATTGGCCGCAAAGTATTCCCAGCAGGACTATAAATTAGACATCCTGTTAGATGGTATTGAAGAGGAATACAATCAGTCAAAATGACTATGTAATAAATTGACATTTATAATGCCTTCTAGCCGGATTGTAGATCGTTTTTCATGGCCAACCTTTTCGCTTCAGCCTCGGGACCTGACGGTCCGGAGTGTGCCCGAATTCCCATGCGGTTATATAAGAACCGGGGAATGCATGGAGACCAGGCGTAGGGGTCATTAGTGGGTGAACAGACAACTGCCCAACTAGTTATGCTATATTACATGGTTAGTAAGAAACATCTTCCAGGGAGAATAGTTCCGTGAGGGGTTCCTTTCCCTAGGAGGCATGCCCTAAAGTGCATGCCTATTCCGCGAGAAAGACGCGGGAAAAAAGCATCTGGGGGCGCATGAATGAATATATAAATGAAAAGATCATCTTTTAGGTCACCGACCGAATATTCCCTTAAGAACGCTAGCTTTTGGCTTCACCCAGTCTGAGGTACACATCCGGCTGATCCGGCAGTAACAATCGCAGAGGTGCTCCCGTTACCGCCTAGCCGAACAATCGGAAACGTAGGGGTAAGCATAGGAGCCAGGCAACCCAGCTTGGCCAAAACTTAAGTCATATCGATGCATATAATGGTGAAGTAAAAGGTACATGCGGAAGTGTAACACATGTGTTGGGCATGAAGCCCGTATAAATAAGCTTCTATTAAAAGAAGCCCCCAGGTTTAATGAGTGCGAATAGCATGTCATTTGATGAGCCTTTAAAGGTTATAAGAGAAAGGAAAGGGAGAAGGAGAGAAATGTAAGATAGATAGTATATAAAAAATGGACAGAGGAAGGAGACGAACACAGAGTCCAGTGCTAGGCATAGAATCTTCGAAGACGGGCTGCGTTCCATGGGTTCGGCTCGAGTCAGTTATCCGATGCGTCCCGCAGGCGGTACGCTCCACCAGTCAGGACTTGGTCGATTATGAAGGGACCTTCCCACTTGGGCTTGAGTTTGTCCTTTTTCTTGTCCGGCAGACGTAGAACTAGTTTGCCAACGTTGTAATTTTTGGCCCGTACTTCTCTGCTTTGGTATCTTCGAGCCTGCTGTTGATAGAATGCGGAACGGGCTTTTGCCACGTCACGCTCCTCCTCCAATGCGTCCAAACTGTCCTGCCGATTGAGCTCGGCTTCTCTTTCTTCGTACACGCACACTCGAGGTGAGTCATGAATTATGTCGCAAGGCAAAACTGCCTCTGCGCCGTACACCATAAAGAATGGTGTGTATCCGGTGGTGCGATTCGGCATGGTCCGCAGCCCCCAGAGTACGGAGTCGAGCTCCTCTACCCAGTGCGTGTTAGATTCCTTGAGGGACCGCACTAATCTGGGTTTGATGCCGCTCATGATAAGACCATTTGCATGTTCGACCTGGCCGTTAGTTTGTGGGTGATAGACGGAAGCATAATCGAGCTTGATGCCCATGTTTTTGCACCATAGTTTTACCTCGTCGGCAGTAAAGTTCGTGCCGTTATCAGTGATGATGCTGTGGGGGACGCCATAACGGTGTACAACCTGGATATAAAGTCTATCACCAGTCCGGATTCGGCCGTCTTAATAGGCTTGGCTTCTATCCATTTGGTGAACTTATCCACCATGACCAGTAAGTATTTTTGCTTGTGGGTTCCGCCTTTAAGGGGTCCAACCATGTCAAGCCCCAGACCGCGAAGGGCCAAGTAATGGGGATAGTTTGGAGGGCAGTGGGTGGCATATGGCTTTGGTTTGCGAAGAGCTGGCAACCGGTGCATTTTTGGACTAAGTCCTGGGCGTCTGCCCGGGCCATCGGCCAATAAAAGCCTGTATGGAAGGCCTTGCTTACAAGGGACCAAGCTACAGCGTGATGTCCACCGAGTCCGGCATGAATTTCAGCTAGGAGGTTCCGCCCTTCCTCTTCGGAGATGCACCTTTGAAGGACTCCGGTAGTGCTTTTCTTATAAAGCTCTCCCTCATGGACTCTATAGGCTTTAGATCGCCGCACTATGCAGCGGGCCTCGTTTTGGTCTTCCGGGAGTTCCTGCCTAGTAAGGTAGGCTAGGAATGGTTCTGTCCACGGGGCGATAACCGCCATTATTACGTGGGCTGAAGGTGTAATTTCATTGGCAGAGCCTCCAATCGTGTCAGATTGTTCAGCGTCGAGTGGTGCGGCTGGGTCCGGGCTGTTATTTGCGGGTTCCCCCTCCCATGCTACGGATGGCTTGAACAATCTTTCCAAAAAGATGTTGGGGGGACTGCATCGCATTTTGCTCCGATGCATGCCAGGACGTCCGCTGCTTGATTGTTTTCTCGAGCTATATGGTGAAACTCCAGCCCTTCGAACCGAGCTGACATTTTTAGGACGGCGTTGCGGTAAGCTGCCATTTTTGGGTCCTTGGCGTCGAAGTCTCCATTTATTTGGGATATCGCGAGGTTTGAATGCCCGCGTACCTCTAGGCGCTGGATACCCATGGATACTGCTATCCGGAGACCATGTGGGAGGGCCTCATATTCAGCTGCATTGTTGGAATCCGTGTACATGATCTGGAGTATGTATTGAACTGTGTCTCCTGTGGGGGACGTCAAAACAACGCCAGCCCCCAGTCCGGCCAACATCTTGGAGCCGTCGAAATGCAGGATCCAATTTGAATATGTGTTGTACTCTTTAGGGAGTTCGGCCTCCGTCCATTCTGCGACGAAGTCGACCAAGACTTGCGACTTGATGGCTCGCCATGGCTTATAAGTTATGTCGAACGGGAGGAGCTCAATGGCCCATTTTGCAATCCGGCCCGTTGCGTCACGGTTGTTTATAATATCGTTGAGTGGTACTTCCGAGGCTACTATTATTGAATACTCTTGAAAGTAGTGTTGTAACTTCCGGGATGCCATGAATACCGCGTACGCAATCTTTTGATAATGCGGGTACCGTGATTTGCAGGGAGTGAGGACAGTGGACACATAGTAGACCGGCTTTTGAAGGGGGAATTTGTGTTTGTCCGTTTCTCGTTCGACAACGAGTACTGCGCTTACAACCTGATGTGTTGCTGCAATGTACAATAGCATTGGCTCGCCAATGTTTGGCGTGGCTAGGACTGGGTTTTTTGCCAATATGGTATTTTATTTCGTCGAGGCCAGCCGTGGCTGTATCCGTCCATTCGAAGTGTTCGGTGCACCGAAGGAGGCGGTAAAGGGGTAGGGCCTTTTCTCCCAAGCGGGAGATAAAGCGGCTTAGAGCCGCCACGCATCCGGTTAACTTTTGTATTTGTTTGAGGTCCTTTGGGATATCCAGTTGCGACAGAGCTCGGATCTTGGCTGGATTTGCTTCAATTCCTCTACCGCATACAATGAAACCCAAGAGCTTTCCGGCTGGAACGCCGAAAACGCATTTTTCTGGGTTGAGCTTGATGTCGTATGTTCAGAGGTTATCAAATGTGAGCCTCAAGTCGTCTATTAGAGATTCGACATGTCTTGTTTTGACGACCACATCATCTACATATGCCTCCACTGTTTTGCCGATCTGGGTTGCCAAACATGTTTGAATCATGTGCTGATATGTTGCGCCTGTGTTTTTCAGCCCGAAGGGCATTGTGTTGAAGTAGAATGGGCCGTATGGTGTGATGAATGTCGTTGCGGCTTGGTCTGATTCTGCCATCTTGATTTGATGGTAGCCGGAATATGCGTCGAGGAAACACAACAAATTGTGTCCTGCGGTGGCGTCGATAATTTGATCAATGCGGGGGAGGGGGAAGGGATCCTTTGGGCAAGCCTTGTTAAGGTCTTTAAAATCAAAGCACAGGCGCGAGGATTTGTCCTTCTTTGGTACCATCACCAGGTTTGCTAGCCAGTCCGGATGTTTTATATCTCTGATGAATCCGGCCTCCAATAGCTTTGCTAACTCCTCTCCCATGGCCTGTCTCTTAGGTTCGGAAAAACGTCGAAGAGCATGTTTGACAGGTTTGAATCCTGTTTGGATATTTAAGCCGTGCTTGGCCAGCCTGCGCGGGATTCCTGGCATGTCTGACGGGTGCCAGGCGAAAATGTCCCAGTTCTCACGTAGGAACTCTCACAGTGCGGCGTCTACGTCAGGGTTTAACTATGCCCCGATGGAAGCTGTTTTATTGGGGTCCGTTGGATGGACTTGGAATTTGACTATTTCGTCCGCCGGTTTAAAGGAGGTGGACTTGGATATTTTGTCGAGTACCACATCGTCCCTATTCACTGTAGAGCGCAGCGCAGTCAGTTCCTCAGCCGCTAGGGCTTCGAATAGTGCCTCGAGGGCCAGTGCGGCTGTCTTGTTTTCGGCACGGAGTGCTATGTTCGGATCACTAGTGAGAGTGATGATCCCGTTAGGCCCGGGCATCTTGAGCTTCATGTACCCGTAATGGTGTATTGCTTGGAAGATTGTAAACGCTTCCCACCCTAGCAGAGCGTGATAACCGCTGCTGAACGGAGCCACATGGAACGTGACCTCTTCGGACCTGTAATTATCCGGCATGCCGAACACCACATCTAGTGTGATTTTTCCTGTACAGCGCGCTTCCCGACTGGGGATTATTCCTCTAAAGGTTGTGCTGCTTTGCTCAATGCGGTTCCAGTCTATTCCCATTTTTTGAAGGGTTTCCTCATAGATGAGGTTTAATCCGCTGCCACCATCCATGAGTACCTTTGTAAGACGAAAGCCGTCCACTATTGGACTGAGGACCAATGCAGCTGGTGCTCGGGCTGTTCGGAATTTAGGTTCATCACTGGCGTTAAAGGTAATAGCCGTGTCACTCCATGGGTTTATTGTTGCTACTTGGTAGACTTCGGCAAGGCTGCGGAGTGTTCTTTTTCGCATATTATTTGATGCGAAAGTCTCGAAGACTGTTAATACCGTATTGGTGTCTCTGGGGTGGCTTTCTGTGGCCTCCGGAATTAGGAGGTCTTCGCCAATTTTGGCCACCTGTCAGAGTATCCAACATGCTCTAAGGATGTGAGTTGGTGTGGCGTCCTCAGTACTGTGAATTTTACAAGGTCCATTAAGCCATCCTTCCAGTACGGTTCCATGCCCTGTAGAGGGTTTTTGATTTTTGGTGCTTGACCCGAGTGTTTGGCAATGATGCACCCTTTTATTTCGGACTGAGTTTGTGTTCGGGGCCGGATCGTCCCAAAATTTTATTTCAGTTTTCCAGGTGCTTTCCATCACATAGTACTTTCGCACGATGGACACCAAGTCAGCGAAGCGTGTAATATCACAGCCACTTATGGCATTGAGGATTCCCTTGTCCGTGCAATTATTGCAAAAGATTGAGATTGCGTCTTCCTCGCGGCAGTCCTTTACCCTGTTCTTAACCAGGAGGAATCTGGCCCAGTAAAGATGTACTGTTTCATCGGGCTCTTGCCTGATTTGGGATAGATCGCTTATGTTCGGGTGGGTGGGCGGAATTAAATCTGAAGCCTCACTCCATCTGAGGCTCAGGGGCCGATGAATTTCCGAACTCGAAAATTTGGATTCCTGGATGTTGTCCAATGAATCCAACCCGTCGCCTGACTCTAAATTCAGGTCTTGAGTGATATCCTCCCCTCCGCGGGTATCCGGCTTGGAGGGATCGGGAATCCGGACATAGCTAGTCCTTAAGATAGATGAAGGGTCGCCGCACTGTCCCTCTACCACGGCAACGTGATGGGTGACTTGGGGAGAGTTAATCTCTTTCAGATCAGGTTTAGGCCCAATCTGGTCGTAATCCGTAGCGACTCCCAGGGCGGTGATGCGATCCAAGAGCTCATTTATGGAGGAGAGCTCCATTGGATCTAACTGCTCGGCGAGTTCCGAGCTGACATGAAGATTGTTTTCGATGGCTCGAGAGGTCATCATCGGCGCAGAAGCTGAACAGGCGGTCATAAGAAAACCACCTAGCCGGAGGGTTTGGCCAACAGCCAAATCTCCCTTAGCGACGGTGCCGTCTTTAAAGACGGGGCGAGGCATCCTTCTTGATGGCGACGACACAGAGGAACTCTCAATGAAAGCACCAATGTCGGTGTCAAAACCGGCGGATCTCGGGTAGGGGGTCCTGAACTGTGCGTCTAGGCCGGATGGTAACAGGAGGCAAGGGACACGAAGTTTTACCTAGGTTCGGGCCCTCTCGATGGAGGTAAAACCCTACGTCCTGCTTGATTAATATTGATGATATGGGTAGTACAAGAGTAGATCTACTACGAGATCGGAGAGGCTAAACCCTAGAAGCTAGCCTATGGTATGATTGTTGTTGTGTATGTTGTCCTACGGACTAAAACCCTCCGGTTTATATAGACACCGGAGATGGTTAGGGTTACACAAAGTCGGTTACAATGGTAGGAGATCTGTATATCCGTATCGCCAAGCTTGCCTTCCACGCCAAGGAAAGTCCCTTCCGGACACGGGACGAAGTCTTCAATCTTGTATCTTCATAGTCTAGGAGTCCGGCTGAAGGTATAGTCCGGCTATCCGAACACCCCCTAATCCAGGACTCCCTCAATGACTATGCCCACGCCCAATGGAAGCACTAAGCTCCGCGCTGGTGAGAACACTAGTGTAGGCGCCGGATGCGGCTCTCTCCTTTGCCCTTTACTGTAACCCAATTTGTTGACTTTGGAATGAAATTTTAAGTTTCGCACGCTTATTAAAAGAAAAGGGGTCCCGGGAAATTTTTCCATTTGCGATGTTTTCTTGCTCTTTGGTTTGTATTAAGAAGCATGGCTCCAACCTGCTACTCCCACCTCGGGCGCCCCGCGAGCGAGGGTTGGGTGTGGTGTGCGCACTTGGGCTAGCCCGAGCAGCGTCAAGGCCCCCTCGGGGCCAAGGACGTAACTACCGCAGGCCCGCTTGCATGCACACCTTGCCAAAGCTTGGCAATTGGCTCCTCGCGCGGCGCTCTCGAGCGAGCCAGCAGGCATGCCAGGAGGCTTTAAGCTCTCATGAGCCCCCGAAGGGCTCTCCCCAGAAGAAGTGCGTCTCTGTGATACAAGAACCCGTCCAAGGCCGTGAACACAAAAGATAAGTCACTCCAACTACTCTAGTCGGGAGCCTCCGGCTCATGATGGAACATTTTGGAATTAATCTAGAGGGCATCTCATTGTTTCATACACTACAGGGGAGCCCCCCTCCAAAATTTCTTTCTTGCCCCGCGGGCCATACCCGAAATCTTGGCAGGAAAAGTAGGGAATTACAAGCCGAGCGGGATGCACTATTACCGGCGTCGCCGTCACCGTCAGCTCCGCCCTCTTCAGTCGCAAGTGCAGCCACATCGTCGGCAAGGGAAAATTCCTTGATCAGGTCATCCACATGGTCGTCCACCCAGCTCACCAGATCACCCTGGGTTACCCTGGGCACGGGGGCTATCACGGCGTTGAAATCGAAATCTGGATTGAGGGTAATGAGGTAGCTGAAGATGCACGAGAATGCGCGCCCGAGAAGGTCTCGGCTTCTTTCTTCGATGAGCTGGCGCATCCTTGCGGCCCTGCCTTCGAGGCAGGTCACGACTTGGGTGAAGAAGCGGAGGTAGCCGGCATTGTCAGCTTCATACGGGCGGGCGACGCTCTCAAATGGTGTCCAATTCCCAGTTCTCCCTGACTCTGAGGTCCTCGAGCATCGAGGAACGCTCGCACTACAATGTTTGGTGATGGCTCGCATTGTCTGAAGCTATCTCCACGAGGGACATGACACCCGCGACCTGCTGTTGAAGTGAGGACAGCTCGGCCTCAGCAGCGGCCTGGGCATCCTCGGCGGCCTTCCCGCGCCGCTTTGCTGTGGCGAGCTCCACCTTGAGGGCATCGGCCTTGCCCTGCAGCTCGTCTGGCCAATGATTGAAGTGAGCCTCCTAGAGCCCAACTTTTGGCGGTATTCTTCGACCAGGGCCTGGCGAATCCCCGCCACCTTGTGGTCAACCTCCTGCTGAATCCTCGCCTCCCGGGAGGAAAGGGCGTCCTCGGCTATGGATACATACTTGGCAATCCATCACCTCCAGTCGCTCGTGCTCTAGGCTGTGCTCCGACGCCTCGAGCGCTAGCTCTTCCTCGTGTGCTCGAACCCCTGCCACATCGGTGAGGGTCCCACCTGACGGCGCTGCAAGGGCGGCCTTGCGCGCCTGGACCTGCCGTTCAAGGGCGGCGTTCGAGGCTTGGAGCTCCGTCTCGCGCTCCCCGGCCGCCTCACGACGCTGGTCCGCGGCTCGGGACTCTTCCAAGGCATGGGCACAAGCTAAGGGAGTCCTGGACTAAGGGGTCCTCGGGCGTCCAGCCTGTTAGCCATGGGCCAAACTGGTGGGTTGTGAAGATACGAAGACCGAAGACTGCACCTGTGTCCAGATGAGACTCTCCTTGGCGTGGAAGGCAAGGTTGGCAACTAAATATGTAGATTCCTTTCTTTGTAACCGACCTTGTGTAACCCTAGATCCTCCCGGTGTCTATATAAACTGGAGGACTTAGTCCGGAAGACAGACATTATCATAGCCATACAAGCTAGACCTCTAGGGTTTAGCCATTACGATATCGTGATAGATCAACTCTTGTAATGCTCATATTCATCAAGATCAATCAAGCAGGACGTAGGGTATTACCTCCATAGAGAGGGCCCGAACCTGGGTAAAACATTCTGCCCCTTGTCTCATGTTACCATCGACCTTAGACGCACAGTTCGGGACACCCTACCCGAGATCCGCCGGTTTTGACACCGACATTGGTGCTTTCAGTGAGAGTTCCACTGTGATGTCGATGACAGGATCGATGTCTCGCCTTGTTCTCAAGGATAATATCACCACCGAAGGAACACTATCTCCAAGCCAAACCCTCCGGCTGGACGGCTTTACCATGACCGCCCGTTCGGTCGTTAAGCCAATGATGTCCTCTCAGGTCATCAAAAACCCCCTTCGTATCGACTACGAACAATCCAAGCAGATGGATCCGGCGGAGCTTTCATCCTTGAACGAGCTCCTAGATTGTGTCGCCACCCTGGGGGTCGCTACAGACTACGATCGAATTGGGCTTAAACCCGATCAGAGACAAATCAAATCTCCACCGATCACCCACCAAATAGCGGTAGTCGAGGAGCGAGTCGACAACTCTTCCTCCATACTAAGGAAGGACTATGTTCAGATCTCCAGTCTCGAAGAGCCGGACACCTACCCACGAGGAGATGCATCCTGCCCTCCGAACATAAAATCAGACGGCGGGCCTAAGAAATTAGTGGACATCCCGGAGCCCGATCTGTTACGTTCGGAATACCTTCAGACACCGGATCCAAAACTGGGTTAGGGTTCAGATTTAAATCCCCCCACCCACCTGAATACAAGCGCACTCATGAGCATACAACAGCAGTCTCAGGAAATGGTCCACCACTTCTGGGTCAGATTCCTTCTTGTCAAAAACAAGATTAAAGATTGCCGCGACGAGGAAGCGATCTCAGTGTTCCACAACAATTGCAGGGATGAAGGAATCCTCAACGCCATCAACCACCATCGCATCCTACACTTTGCTGACTTGGCAACTATTGTATAGAAGTACAGCGCAATGGAAAGCGCGTGGAAAACTCAAGCAGCCCATTGGTAATCATCGGTCCCCACTCAACCCCTCATTCAGGCAAAAAGGGCGCACCCTGGCAACACGCCCGGTTCAATAGTAAAGAAATACAGGTCCAGTACGAGGCGCGGAACCGTTCTGGAAGGATGGCTCGATGGGCCATGCAAAATACACACAACACCGGATAACATACCAACACATAGCCTTAGAGCATGTTGGATACTCCGGCAAGTGGCCAAGAGCGGCGAGGATATCCTCACCAAGAATAACCCAGAACAACACCCCCTAGAGGACAACGACCCCAAATTACTGACGGTCTTCGAGACATTCGCATCAAACAATAGGCGCAAAAGAGCACTACGTGGACTCGCCAAAGTCTGTAAAATAGCAGCATTAAACCCTTGGAACGATACGGCTATAAATTTTAATGCCGGTGATGAACCAAAATATAGGACAGTCCGAGAACCAGCCGCGTTGGTCCTCAATCCAATCATGGACGGATTTCGGCTCACCAAGGTCCTCATAGACGGCGGCAGAAGATTAAACCTCATCTATGAGGATACAATACAAAAAAAATGAAAATAGACAGGAGCCACATCGAGCAAAGCAAGACGACCTTCCGGGGAATCATTCCCAGTCGGGAGGCACGGTGTGTGGGAAAAATCACACTCGACGTGGTATTTGGCACACTGGAGAACTATCGGTCTGAAGAAATAACCTTCCAAGTGGCCCCTTTCAACAGCGGATATCACGCCCTCTTAGGGCGAGATGCATTTACGTGCTTCCAAGCGGTACCCCATTATGGATACATGAAGCTTAAGATGCCTGGGCCCAACGGTATAATCACTCTAGCCAGTGATCCGGAAATAGCACTCTGCGCCGAGAATAAAACCGCATCCTTGGCCCTCGAGGCATTATCTGAAGCCCTCGCGGCTGAAGAATTAACCGCATTTGTGCTCCATGGTGGACAGGCATGATGTGGTCCTGGACAAACGACTCAAATCCACCTCCTTCAAACCAGCAAAAGAAATAGTCAAATTCCAAGTCCATCCAACGGACCCCAAGAAGACAGCATCCATTGGAGCACAACTAGACCCAACGGTTGATGCCGCGCTATGAGAGTTCTTGCGCGAGAATTGGGATATATTCGCCTCACAACATTCTGATATGCCAGGAATCCCACGCGAGTTGGCCGAACACAGCCTCAATATATTGAAGGGATATAAACCGGTCAAGCAAACACTGCGGCGCTTTTCCGAACCCAAACGTCAAGCTATGGGGGAGGAGCTAGCCGAGCTAATTGAGGCAGGATTCATTAGAGAAATAAAACATCTGGACTGGCTGGCAAACCTGGTGATGGTTCCAAAGAAAGACAAGTCCTGGCTTATGTGCGTCGATTTCAAAGACCTCAACAAGGCTTGCCCTAAGGATCCCTCCCCCCCCCCCCCCCCTTCCCCATTGACCAGATCGTTGATGCTACCGCGGGAGATGACTCATTATGCTTCCTTGACGCATATTCCAGATACCATCAAATTAAAATGAAGGAGTCTGGTCAAGCTGCAACAGCATTCATCACCCCATATGGGTCATTCTGCTTCAACACCATGCCCTTCGGACTCAAGAACGTCGGCGCCACTTATCAACGCATGATCCAAACATGCCTGGAGAAACAGATCGGAAAGACAGTTGAAGCCTATGTGGATGACGTCATAATGAAGACAAGGCACGTTGAAACACTAATAGACGTCATGCGCCTCACATTTGACAACCTCCGCGCATATGACATTAAGCTCAATCCGAAAAAGTTTGTTTTCGGCGTCCCCGTAGGAAAGCTGCTGGGCTTCACTGTTTCCAATAGAGGATTGAAGAAAATCCAGCCAAAATCTGAGCTCTGTCACAATTGGCTATGCCAACAAACCTTAAACAAGTCCAAAAACTCGCAGGTTGCGTGGCAGCTCTAAGCCACTTTATCTCCAGATTGCGAGAAAAGGCACTGCCACTCTATCGTCTTCTACGGCGAACCGATCACTTCGAGTCTGCACCAAACTTCGGCGAACCCATGTTGCTATACATATCAGCAACACATCAGGTGGTGAGCACCTGATACGTCTCCAACGTATCTATAAATTTTTATTGTTCCATGCTATATTATATCCTGTTTTGGACATTATTGGGCTTTATTATACACTTTTATATTATTTTGGGACTAACCAATTAACCAGAGGCCTAGCCCAAAATTGTTGTTTTTCTTGCCTATTTCAAAGTTTCGCAGAAAAAGAATATCAAACAGAGTCCAAACGGAATGAAACCTTCGGGAACGTGATTTTCGAAACGAACATGATCCAGAGGACTTGGACCCTACGTCAAGAAAGTAGCCAGGAGGGCACGAGGTAGGGGGATCCCCCCACCCAGGCGCGCTCTCCACCCTCGTGGGGCCCATGTTGCTCCATCGACGTTCTTCTTCCTCCTATATATACCTATGTACCCCCAAACTACCAGATGCGGAGCCAAAACCCTAATTCCACTGCCGTAACTTTTTGTACCCGTGAGATCCCATCTTGGGGCCTTTTCCGGAGCTCCGCCGGAGGGGGCATCGATCACGGAGGGCTTCTACATCAACACCATATCCTCTCCGATGAAGTGTGAGTAGTTTATTTCAGACCTTCGGGTCCATAGTTATTAGGTAGATGGCTTCTTCTCTCTTTTTGGATCTCAATACAAAGTTGTCCCCCTCTCTTGTGGAGATCTATTAGATGTAATCTTCTTTTGCGGTGTGTTTGTTGAGACCGTTGAATTGTGGGTTTATGATCAAGTTTATCTATGAATAATATTTGAATCTTCTCTAAATTCTTTTATGTATGATTGGTTATCTTTGCAAGTCTCTTCGAATTATCAGTTTGGTTTGGCCTACTAGATTGATCTTTCTTGCAATGGGAGAAGTGGTTAGCTTTGGGTTCAATCTTGCGGTGTCCTTTCCCAGTGACAGTAGGGACAGCAAGGCACATATTGTATTGTTTCCATCAAGGATAACAAGATGGGGTTTATTTCATATTGCATGAGTTTATCCCTCTACATCATGTCATCTTGCTTAAAGCGTTACTCTGTTCTTTTGAACTTAATACTCTAAATGCATGCTGGATAGTGGTCGATGTGTGGAGTAATAGTAGTAGATGCAGGCAGGAGTCGGTCTACTTGTCTCGGTTTTGATGCCTATATACATGATCATACCAAGATATTCTCATAACTATGCTCAATTCTGTCAATTGATCAAAAGTAATTTGTTTACCCACCGTAATATTTATGCTCTCGAGAGAAGCCACTAGTGAAACCAATGGCCCCCGGGTCTATTTTCCATCATATTAATCTTCCGTCAACAAGCTATTTCTTTTTTTGTTTATTTTTGCTTTCTTTACTTTGCATCTTTATCATAAAAATACCAAAAATATTATCTCATCATATCTATCAGATCTCACTTTCGTAAGTGACCGTGAAGGGATTGACAACCCCTTTATTGCGTTGGTTGCGAGGATTTTATTTGTTTGTGTAGGTGCGAGGGACTCATGCGTGGCCTCCTACTGGATTGATACCTTGGTTCTCAAAAACTAAGGGAAATACTTACGCTACTTTGCTGCATCACCCTTTCCTCTTCAAGGGAAAACCAACGCAGTGCTCAAGAGGTAGCAAGAAGGATTTCTGGCGCCATTGCCGGGGAGTCTACGCAAAAGTCAACATACCAAGTACCCATCACAAACCCTTATCTCCATTATTTGGCATTTGCCTCTCGTTTTCCTCTCCCCCACTTCACCCTTGCCATTTTATTTGCCCTCTCTCTCCGTCCTCCTTCTATTTCCCTATTTGCCTCTTCTTTTGTTTTCCTTCTTACCGTATGTATCCTTGTTTGTGTTTCCATGTGCCTTCTATTTGCTTGCATCTTTGCTTGCTAAAAATCTATTGATATGGATCCACTTAAAGTGTTCTACTTAGATCATCTTCGATCCCTATGCGCTCGTACTGATACCCCAACCAGCCTAGTTGATGGGATATCTTTAGATGAGCATGCTCATTTTGTGCGTCACCATTTGTCTAAAAAAGGGAGACTCTTATGGAATCAAATAAACAGATTACTGTGTTATGCTTGGAATCTTTGTGAAATTTTTGATTTTACTTGTTGCTCTAAGAACCCTAAAAAACACATCCCCTACCTATGTGAGTTTAATGATATTGAAATCTTATCTTCTTATGCAAAGGGTGTTTATAGTTACTATGATATCGAACAAATTGAAGAATTTGTTGCTTTTAAGGGTGCTTATGAAGTTTCTTCTTTGATTGAAAAATATGATATTAATCTCTATGAATCTGAAAATTTTGACATACTTAAATATTGCTATGAAAACTATGCTCATAATGTATATGTCACAGAATTTATTGAAAGAATGACCGTTTCTTCGGAAGAAAATAATGATATGCATGAATCTATAGATAATTATGATTCCGATCATTTGATTTAAATATCCCTTGATGAACATTATGCTTGCTATTCTTGTGGCCATGATGCCAATATTTATGAAGATGAATTTGCTATAGTTCCTTATGTTAAACATGAGATCATTGCTATTGCACCGATATTTAATAGTTCCTTCCATGAAAAGCATGATTGCAATGATGTTATTATAAATTCTCTTAATGTCAATTGTGTTAATGATGTGTAAAACCCTAAGCTTGGGAATGCTAGTTTTGCTATGACTACTATTTGTTGCAATGATCATGATTGGGGTGATTCTTATTTTGATCTTGAAAATGTATTTAAGCCCCATGATGAATAAGAGATTGATAATAGGGTTTGCAATATTATTGAAAGTGGGTTTGTAAGAGTGTCAACTTTAGATCCCACATATTTGGAGAATGTTCAATCTTATGAAGTTTTTGATAAAAGTGGGTTTGGAGAGGTCATGACTTTAGTTAATGTTAATCCCACTATTTTGGAAGACTGTCAACTTTGCATACATGTGGATCTTGTTAAGAATATGTTTTTTGATAACTATATTGTTGAATTTGCATATGATCCTACACGTAATTATTATGAGAGAGGAAAATATGGTTGTAGAAATTTTCATGTTACTAGATTACCTCTCATTATGTTGAGATTGCTATTGTTTCTTTCCGCTTTCTTGAATATGCTAGTTTTTGCTTACCTTGATAATTTGTTTGCCTATAAGATGCCTATGCATAGGAAGTATGTTAGACTTAGATGTGTTTGTCACGTGTTCTATGATGCTCTCTTTGTGCTTCAATTCTTGTCTTTCATGTGAGCATCACTGAAATATTATGCCTAGCTAGGGGCGTTAAACAATAGCGCTTGTTGGGAGGCAACCCAATTTTATTTTTATTCCTTGCTTTTTGCTCCTGTTTAGTAATAAATAATTTATCTATCCTCTGTTTTGGTTGTGTTTTTGTGTCTAATTAGTGTTTGTGCCAAGTAGAACCGTTGGGAAGACTTGGGGAAAGTCTTTTTAATCTTGCTATAAAAAACAGAAACTTTAGCGCTGACGAGAATTGCTGTCATTTTTATTTGGAAAGTGCTATTTAGTTAATTATTTTTTCAGATGATTAATAGATAAATTTGTCACGTCCATTTTAAATTTATTTTAGAATTTTTGGGGTTCCAGAACTTGCGTTAACTACAGATTACTACAGACTATTCTGTTTTTGATAGATTCTGTTTTTCGTGTGTTGTTTGCTTATTTTGATGAACCTATGGCTAGTAAAATAGTTTGTAAACCATAGATAAGTTGGAATACAGTAGGTTTAACACAAATATAAATAAATAATGAGTTCATTACAGTACCTTGAAGTGGTGTTTTGTTTTCTTTCGCTAATGGAGCTCAAAAGATTTTCTACTTTAAGTTTTGTGTTGTGAAGTTTTCAAGTTTTGGGTAAAAGATTTGATGATTATGAAACAAGGAGTGGCAAGAGCCTAAGCTTGGGGATTCCCATGGCACCCGAAGATAATCTCAGGACACCTAAAAGCCCAAGCTTGGGGATGCCCCGGAAGGCATCCCCTCTTTCGTCTACTTCCATCGGTAACTTTACTTGGAGCTATATTTTTATTTACCACATGATATGTGTTTTGCTTGGAGCGTCTTGTATTATTTGAGTCTTTATTTGTTAGTTTTCCACAATCATACTTGCTGTACACACCTTTTGAGAGAGAGACACATGATTCAGAAATTGTTAGAATACTCTATGTGCTTCACATATATCTTTTGAGTTATATAGTTTTTTGCTCTAGTGCTTCACTTATATCTTTTAGGGCACGGTGGTGGATTTTTTTATAGAAACTATTGTTCTCTCATGATTCACTTAGATTATTTTGAGAGTCCTACAAAACAGCATGGTAATTTGCTTTAATTATGTTAGGCATTCAAGATTAATAAAAAAATTCTTATGAGTGTGTTGAATACTATGAGAAGTTTGATACTTTATAATTGTTTTGAGATATGGAGATGGTGATATTAGAGTCGTGCTAGTTGAGTAGTTGTTAATTTGAGAAATGCTTGTGTTGAAGTTTGTGATTCCCGTAGCATGCACGTATGGTGAACCGTTATTTGAAGAAGTTGGAGCATGATTTATTTATTTATTGTCTTTGTTATGAGTGGCAGTCAGGGATGAGCGATGGTATTTTCCTACCAAACTATCCCCCTAGGAGCATGCGCGTAGTACTTTGCTTCGATAACTAATAGATTTTTGCAATAAGTATGTGAGTTCTTTATGACTAATGTTGAGTCCATGGATTATACGCACTCTCACCCTTCCACCATTGCTAGCGTCTCTAATACCGTGGACCTTTCGCCGGTATCATACACCCACCATATAACTTCCTCAAAACAGCCACCATACCTACCTATCATGGCATTTCCATAGCCATTCCAAGATATATTGTCATGCAACTTTCCACCGTTCCGTTTACTATGACACGCTCCATCATTGTCATATTGCTTTGCATGATCATGTAGTTGACATTTTAGTTGTGGCAAAGCCACCATTCATAATTCTTTCGTACAAGTCACTCATGCATCATTGTTATCCCGATATACCGCCGGAGGCATCCATATAGAGTCATACTTTGTTCTAGTATCGAGTTGTAATCATTGAGTTGTAAATAAATAGAAGTGTGATGATCATCATTCATAGAGTATTGTCCCAAAAAAAGATAAAGGCCAAACAAATAAAAAAAGGAAGGCCCAAAAATATATATATAAAGGGACAATACTACTATCCTTTTTTCCACACTTGTGCTTCAAAGTAGCACCATGATCTTCATGATAGAGAGTCTCCTATGTTATCACTTTCATATACTACTGGGAATTTTTCATTATAGAACTTGGCTTGTATATTCCAATAATGGGCTTCCTCAAAATGCCCTAGGTCTTCGTGAGCAAGCGAGTTGGATGCACACCCACTTAGTTCTTTTTGTTGAGCTTTCATATACTTATAGCTCTAGTGCATCTGTTGCATGGCAATCCCTACTCACTCACATTGATATCTATTAATGGGCATCTCCATAGCCCATTGATACGCCTAGTTGATGTGAGACTATCTTCTCCCTTTTTATCTTCTCCACAACCACCATTCTATTCCACATATAGTGCTATGTCCATAGCTCACACTCATGTATTGCGTGAAGATTGAAAAAGTTTGAGAACACCAAAAGTATGAAACAATTGCTTGGCTTGTCATCGGGGTTGTGCATGATTTAAATACTTTGTGTGGTGAAGATGGAGCATAGCCAGACTATATGATTTTGTAGGGATAACTTTCTTTGGCCATGTTATTTTGAAGAGACATAATTGATTAGTTAGTATGCTTGAAGTATTATTATTTCTATGTCAATATTGAACTTTGTCTTGAATCTTTCGGATCTTAATATTCATACCACAATTAAGAGAATTACATTGAAATTATGCCAAGTAGCATTCCACATCAAAAATTCTGTTTTTATCATTTACCAACTCGAGGACAAGCAGGAATTAAGCTTGGGGATGCTTGATACGTCTCCAACGTATGTATAATTTTTATTGTTCCATGCTATATTATATCCTATTTTGGACATTATTGGGCGTTATTATACACTTTTATATTATTTTTGGGACTAACCTATTAACCGGAGGCCCAGCCCAGAATCGCTGTTTTTTGCCTATTTCAGAGTTTCGCAGAAAAAGAATATCAAACGGAGTCCAAATGGAATGAAACCTTCGGGGACGTGATTTTTGGAACGAACATGATCCAGAGGACTTGGACCCTACGCCATGAAAGCAACCAGGAGGGCACGAGGTAGGGGGCGCGCCTACCCCCTCCCCCTAGGCGCGCCCTCCACCCTCGTGGGGCCCACGTTGCTCCACCGACGTACTTCTTCCTCCTATATATACCTACGTACCCCCAAACTACCATATACGTAGCCAAAACCCTAATTCCACCGCCGTAACTTTCTGTACCCGTGAGAACCCATCTTGGGGCCTTTTCGGAGCTCCGCCGGAGGGGTCATCGATCACGGAGGGCTTCTACATCAACACCATAGCCTCTCTGATGAAGTGTGAGTAGTTTACTTCAGACCTTTGGGTCCATAGTTATTAGCTAGATGGCTTATTCTCTCTTTTTGGATCTCAATACAAAGTTCTCCCCCTCTCTTGTGGAGATCGATTCGATGTAATCTTATTTTTGCGGTGTATTTGTTGAGATCGATGAATTGTGGGTTTATGATCAAGATTATCTATGAACAATATTTGAATCTTCTCTGAATTCTTTTATGTATGATTTGTTTTCTTTGCAAGTCTCTTCGAATTATCAGTTTGGTTTGGCCTACTAGATTGATCTTTCTTGTAATGGGAGAAGTTCTTAGCTTTGGGTTCAATCTTGCGGTGTCCTTTCCCAGTGACAGTAGGGGGGGCAAGGCATGTATTGTATTGTTGCCATCGAGGATAACAAGATGGGGTTTATTTCATATTGCATGAGTTTATCCCTCTACATCATGTCATCTTGCTTAAAGCGTTACTCTATTCTTTTGAACTTAATACTCTAGATGCATGCTGGCTAGCGGTCGATGTGTGGAGTAATAGTAGTAGATGCAGGCAGGAGTCGGTCAACTTGTCTCGGACGTGATGCCTATATACATGATCATACCTAGATATTCTCATAACAATGCTCAATTTTGTCAATTGCTCAACAATAATTTGTTTACCCACCGTAATACTTATGCTCTCGAGAGAAGCCACTAGTGAAACCTATGGCCCCCGGGTCTATTTTTTCTTTCTTTACTTTGCATCTTTATCATAATAATACCAAAAATATTATATCATCATATCTATCAGATCTCACTTTCGTAAGTGACCGTGAAGGGATTAACAACCCCTTTATTGCGTTGGTTGCGAGGATTTTATTTGTTTGTGTAGGTGCGAGGGACTCGTGCGTGGCGTCCTACTGGATTGATACCTTGGTTCTCAAAAAGTGAGGGAAATACTTACGCTACTTTGCTACATCACCCTTTCCTCTTGAAGGGAAAACCGACGCCGTGCTCAAGACGTAGGAGCGTTGTACTCGTCGTTGAACGAGAACAGGACGGACACAAATTCCCGCTTTAGAAGCCAGTATACTACGTATCCACTGTCCTTACTCCATGAAAATCCCGGTACTCCCATTATCAAAATATAGCATATGCGGTCTTCATGGCATCCCCAAAGCTACGACACTACTTCCAGGAGTGTTCGATCACGGTGGCTTCCGAAGTACCACTCAACGACATAATAAACAACCGCGATGCCACGGGCCGGATTGCCAAATGGGCCATTGAGCTCCTCCCATTTGACATTACATATAAAGCACGTCGAGCTATTAAATCCCAAGTAGTGGCTGACTTCGTCGTCGAATGGACAGAGGCCAAACTCCCTAAAGAGTATGGCACATATTCCAATTGGGTTATGTATTTCGATGGCTCCAAAATGCTGGCAGGACTAGGAGCGGGCATCGTTTTAACATCCCCTACTAGAGACGTCATTCAGTACGTACTCCAAATACTATACACACACTCCAATAAAGCAGCCGAATAAGAGTCCTTATTGCATGGTCTTCGGATGGCTGTCTCCATGGGCATACAGCGCCTGGAAGTGCGCGGGGACTCAAACCTCGCAATATCTCAAATAAATGGATACTTCGATGCCAAAGACCCGTAGATGGCAGCTTATCGTAATGACGTCCTAAAAATGTTGGCCTGCTTCGAGGGACTCGAGTTCCATCATGTGGCCCGAGAAAGTAATCAAGCGACGGATGTTCTCGCTCGCATAGGCCCTAAGCGCGACCCCGTCCCACCCAACATTTTTCTGGAAAGGCTTTTTAAGCCATCCGTGTTGGGGCAGGGGGAGGGCGGCAACACTAGTCCGGATCCGAACACAACCCCAGATTCTGAACACATTGATATCATCGGAGGCTCAACCACTGAAATAACACCATCGGCCCATCTCATTATGGCAGTCATTGCCCCATGGACCGAACCATTCCTGGCCTACCTTAATAAGAAGGAGCTTCCCGAGGATCAGAATGAGGCCCGCTGAATTGTCCGGCGTTCGAAGGCCTACAAGGTTCACAAGGGAGAACTCTATAGGAAAAGCGCTACCGGAGTTCTTCAAAGATGTATCTCCGAGGAAGAGGGGCGGTAGCTCTTGGCAGAAATTCACGCCGGACTCGGCGGTCACCACGATGTAGCTCGGGCCCTTGTTAGCCAGGCCTTTCGTATAGGATTTTATTGGTCGATGGCCCGAGCAGATGCACAGGACCTTGTCCAACGTTGCGTCGAATGCCAACTCTTCGCCAACCAAAGCCATATGCCCCCCACTGCCTTACAAACAATCCCCATCACTTGGCCTTTTGCGGTCTGGGGACTCGATATGGTCGGACCCCTTAAAGAGGAAGCCATAAGAGAAAGTATCTGCTGGTCATGGTGGATAAATTCACTAAGTGGATAAAGGCAAAACCAGTCAAATGGCCAAGGCTGGGCCGGTAATAGATTTCATATCTGGTGTGGTACACCATTATGGTGTTCCACACAGCATCATCACCGATAATGGCTCTAATTTCACAGGTGATGAAGTGAAAACTTGGTGTGCTTATCTGGGCATTAAGCTCGATTACGCCTCTGTCTATCACCCACAGACAAACGGTTAAGTCTAACGGGATAATGGTCTTATTATGAGCGGCATTAAACCTAGATTAGTGCGGTCTTTGAAAGAATCGGACAAGCACTGGGTGGAGGAACTTGACTCCGTACTCTGGGGGCTGCGGACCACGCCCAACCGCAGTACTAGATATACACCTTTCTTCATGGTGTATGGTGCGGAAGCAATGTTACCCTGCGACATTATTCATGACTCGCCTCGAGTGCGCATGTACGAAGAGAGAGAGGCCGAGCTTGATCGGCAGGACAACTTAGATGCCCTGGAGGAGGAGCGCGACGTCACAAAAGCCTGTTCCGCATTTTATCAATACCAGGCTCACAGGTATCAAAGCAGAAAAGTGCGGGCCAAGACTTATAACGTTGGTGAACTTGTTCTACGCCTACCGGAGAAGAAAAAGGACAAACTCAAGCCCAAGTGGGGGGGTCCCTTCATCATTGATGAAGTTCTCACCGGAGGAGCGTACCGCCTGCGTGATGTGTCAGATAATCACTTGGAGTTGAACCCCTGGAATGCGGCCAGACTCTGATGATTCTATGCCTAGCGCCGAACTCTGTGTTCGTCTCCTTCCTCATGTTATTAATGTTATTTTTTCTCTTTTCGTTTTTTATCTCTTTTCGTTTTTCTCTTTATCCCTACAGCTCTAGTATGGCTAAACTGTGCTCCCGTGATGCGTACATCTCCAAATATGTACGTCCATTATACCTGGGGGCTTCTTGTACAGAAGCTTGCTATTATTCTTTGAGCATCCAGCTCACCACATATGTGTTCTTCCCATATGTATCTTTTCTTCACCATTATATGCATCGATATGACTTAAGTTTTGGCCAAGCTGGATTGCCTGGCTCCTGTACTTATGCCCTACGTTCCCGTTAGTTCGACTAGCGCATAAAGGGAGCACCTCTATGATTGTTACTACCGGGTCATCCGGATGTGTACCTCAGACTGGGTGAAGCCGAAAGCTAGCGTTCTTAAGGGAATATTCGGTCGGTGTTACCCGCATTCACTCCATTGTGACACCCCAGAAGTTACTTACAATATGATTTTTTCAATCACAGTTCGAACATGCACATTAAACGCACACACACCCAGGGAAAGGAACCCTTAACGGAAATATTCTCTCTGGAATTTGTTTCTTACATAATGTAATATAACATAACTAGTCGGATACACATTGTCTGTTCAACAAACTATGACCCCTATGCCTGGTTCCCATGCATACCCCGGTATATTCTACCGCTAGGGTATTCGGAAACATTCCGCACCTTAGGGTCCAGAGGTCGAAGCGAAAAGTTCGGCCATGACAATTGCTTTATAATCCATCTAGAACCACATATGTCAGGGAAAGTACATAGTCACTACGACTCAAAAATTTCCTCCTCTATGTCGTCCAGCAAGCGATCTAATTTACAATCCTGTTGAGAATATCTGGCGGCTACTTCTAATTGTTCATATACTAAACTAACAGGAATTTCTTCCCCATTTGACCCTAGTGGTCCGACCGGGGCCATGTGATTCGGATCCAGCTTGGTATACCGCGTTTTTATCATGGCCCGGGCCTCTCGCGCACACTCTCGGCAGGCCGTTATCTTCCATAGTCGGATACGCCGCCGCGCTCCCTTAAACAGCTCTACAATCTTCTCCATACTCCCTGGAGGGGAGGCGGATGGCCATAAGGCCTTGGCTACACTCCGCATTGCCTGCCGATCTTGCTCGTGTAACTGCGACAGCCCTTGCAGAAGATCACTTGATGATCCGGACACCTCCTCTTTGGGACGGCCTGTCAACATACCTACAATCACAGCTATATCAGCTAATTGTACCCCCAAACTGTTATAAGGTAAATTCGGCCACATACTAAATATGCTGCCTCGCAGCTTTTTGATCTCCTTCACGGAGTCGGCTAGTTGGCCTCGCACATGTTTCAGTTCTTCACCCAGTTTGGTGTTTGAATGCTGGAGTTTGTTTTTCTCCTCTCTGACTCGGGTCAGAACGCGCTCACCTACGGCATGTTGTCTCTTTGCCTCTTTTTCGCTCATTTGAGCGGCCTTCAGTTCCTCTCCCAGTTGGTCCGGTGACCCTGTTATGAGACAAGCAGCAGTTGCAATACAGCTGGCATATAATTTTTTGTTTCTCGACGGAGGGAAATATTACCAGAGGACGCCTTCTTGAACTTTTCCAGTTCGGTGGTAGCAGCAGTTAGCAGTGTCCGGCACTCCTCCAGCTCATGGGCTAGCAGGTCGTTCTTCTCCGTAAGAACCTGGTTATATAACGATCCTTAAAACATTTGTCCCAACTGCTTCAAGTCTTGGGGGCTACGGGCACATGGTTATCAAATTTGGACAAGGTAAACTTACTTGCACATCTTTCAAATGTTGCTCGGTGGCTCGGTTAAGCCCATCTCGAGCAGTTCAGATGTATGCATCAGCCGAGCTGAAGGCACCGAACGCCTCTTTTGAGAAGCGGGGATTTCGTAAAATGGCCCTCCGGCGCTGGTGATACATGGCGCTCTACACTTCTGAATTGGTGATGGACATATTTTCTGAACCCTCGGCAGAAGGACAGTCTGGCGCCGCTCCCATATCGGGCCCCGTCTCTTCGGCTGCGACCGAATCCTAGTGATCAGGAGTACGACTAGTCGGGTCCCCGGACACAGTCCGTCGAACCTTTTCCCTGATACAAAATGAATATATAAGTCACAGTTGGACGCGACTGCTAAAAGAGCATAGTTGCAAACCCATACCTCTTCAAGGAAGGCCCGACTGTATCTCTGTTTGCCTTCCTCTTTGAAGGCCTGCCCGACGCGGGAGCCACTCTCTCTGGAGATGCTCCCGGGGTAGCACGACGCGTCAAACGCCTCCCCTTCTGAGCACAGGATGGTGCGGTGACTGAGGAAGAATGAGAAAACCCTCTTGGACAAAGTATCTCCTGATTACTTATGTGTGAAACAGGAAGGAGGCCGGGGTAATCGGCGGTGATGGGTACATCTGTGTCGCCATAACTCGCCTGATAAAAAAACTGCATCTTTGAGCTCCACGAATATGTCCAGATCTTCCTCATATCCGGGGTCAATATCCCGATTTGATTCTCCAGCTGAGGGGCAGGGTCATGGATCCCCTCGACAGCCTTTCGCCATTCCTCCCATCAATGAATAAGATATCTCCCTTCAAAAATAATTCAGGGAGAGGGGTCGAATAGTGGAGTTAGAGCTTACCCAGGTAGGAGAATTGTACATGGAAAACCAGTCTCGATTTTGGAGACGGATGAACTCCTCCTGCTCCCCTTTATACAGTTCGGCCAATATTTTGGCCAGGGCGGCGGGAGTCTTCGGGCCCTTCCGACCGTAGCGGGAGGCGTCGTCTTCCCCATTGTAATTCCACATGGGTAGCCCTCTATATTGGAGTGGTTGGACCCCCCGCGTTATGGAGACCGCCATTACCTCGATTATTGACAATCCGGACTGGGCGAGCATCATAATCTTGCCCAGCAGCAGACTGATCTCTGCGCTATCCTCTTCCTCGAGGCTCCGAGGAGGCCAACTATGGCGTTTCTTCAACGGAGCACTTGAAAATTCAGGGAGGCCCATCCGGACTGGGTCGGGAAATGCGATGTCGTCAATATAAAACCATTCAGAGGTCCACTCTTCAGAAGCTTTCTTCGATGTGCCGGATAGGTATTCGGTCTCAGCAATGCGCCATATTTCGTCCCCGCCCACTTCAAATATTGATCCCTCGTGGTTGCACGGGATAAGACAAAACAACCTTATACACAGATCAAAATGGGCCTCACAACCCAGGAATGATTCGCATAAAGCGACGTAGCCCGCAATATGCAAGATGGAGGCTAGGGTAAAATTGTGTAGCTGGGGGCTATAATACTCCAGAAGCCCTCAGAGGAATGGGTGAATTGGAAATCCCACGCCCCTCAGCAGATAGGGGACGAAGCACACTCGTTCCCCCGTGGAAGGATTGGGGAAATCCTCCGCCTGGGTTTTGCCATTGAAGGAAGCCAACCCTGCTCGAACAGGAACCAGATCCGTAGGGGGGAGAAATCCCTGCGTTTGCAACTTTGCCAGCCGACTGTGGGACACGGAGCACCTCTCCCACTCAGCTTCCTCCGGGTTGGGACGGGAGGAGGAGCTGGGAATGCTGGCCATGTTGGAATGGTCTTTCTTGGCAATCTCTGAGGATTTTCTCCGTATGGTGCCGAATGGATCTGAGGCCCAATCTCTTTAAATAGACGCTTTTTCTTGCATGGCCAAGGTGTTATTTGCAAAGAATACGCTGACCGTCTGCATTCGCCCGACACATGGCAGCTGAAGTCATCGATGCACAGAAGCCAAGGGGCGCGGCCTTGAATTAAAAACTGAATACGTTACTTGGAAGTCATCGGAGGAGGAACCCGCCTTGCAATGCCGAAGACAATCTGCATGCCGAACACCTCGTCATTGAAGCCTGGTTCGGGGGCTACTGAGGGAGTCCTGGACTAAGGGGTCCTCGGGCGTCCGGCCTGTTAGCCATGGGCCGAACTGGTGGGCTGTGAAGATACGAAAATCGAAGACTACACCCGTGTCCGGATGGGACTCTCCTTCGCGTGGAAGGCGAGCTTGGCGACTAAATATGTGGATTCCTGTCTTTGTAACCGACCTTGTGTAACCCTAGATCCTCCCGGTGTCTATATAAACCGGAGGACTTAGTCTGGAGGACAGACATTATCATAGCCATACAAGCTAGACCTCTAGGGTTTAGCCATTACGATCTCGTGGTAGATCAACTCTTGTAATACTCATATTCATCAAGATCAATCAAGCAGGACGTAGGGTATTACCTCCATAGAGAGGGCCCGAACCTGGGTAAAATATTGTGTCCCCTATCTCCTGTTACCATCGACCTTAGACGCACAGTTCGGGACCCCCTACCCGAGATCCGCCGGTTTCGACATCGACACAAGCCTCCCGAGAAGCTGCAAGAGACTCCTCGGCCTCCGCGCGGACGTGCTCATGCTGCAAGTGCCCGAGGTTGACGGCGACTATCACTTGATGCCATTCGCGCGCCAGGCGGAGGCCTTCCGCCTTGAGGCTTACGTCGATGTCGGCAAGCTCTGCACCGACCCGGTCTAGCATGCTCGTCGCTTCCCGAAGAAGGTCGAGACGGACGGCACTGTGCCCGCGTGCGAGCTCCAATGCTCGGTAGGGCCCTTCCTCCGTGCCCTTGTCTGCCGAAGGGGCGCGGGATGAATCTCCCGTCTCCGGCAGGGGGCCGTTGGCTGGAGCTCCTCCGACCACTCCTCGGACCTCGGCCGGGGCACGGTGTGGTCTGGCCCTGTCGCTCGAAGATGAAGTCATCGCGTGGGTCACCCAACCACTGGCAAGAACCAATGGAGGGGCCCTGGGCATGGCCTCCGTGCCCCAGAAGTTGCTCTAGAAGAGGGACGCCGGGAGAACAGGCTCGCGGCCCTCCAGCGACGGCCTCGGGAGGTCTGGGGTCACGGCCGAACGGGAGACCTCCGGAGGTCGCACTCCAGGCAGGCTCGCCACCGCGATGGAACGTATCCTGAGGGGCAAAAGTCAGAGGAGGATGTGATATGCTAGAATCCAGGAGGGCAAGGTACTTACTCATCCACAGCTATCCACTTCATCTGTTTCAGGGCCCGTGGGGCGTTGCCATAGCAGCTCCCGATACCCTTCCTCTTGCGGGATACCCCGAGGTTTGGAAGGGGTATGCTGAAGGCTAGCGCGCTGCCCCTCACAGTGGGGGCGGAAGTCGCATCCATGGGCGGGGCTCCCCATGTGCTGCTTGCGGGGGTGCAGACCGTCGCCTCGGGTGCACTCGGTGGTGCCTGCCCTCCAGCGGCCACCTCATGATCGCTTGGGGCGCTTCCCCCCCCCCCCCTCGACCACCTCTGGGACGCGCGCCACAGGACCAACAAGCACGGGAACCACCAATATGGGATTCTCACGAGGCCCCTCGTGGCCCTCAGGAAGTAGCCCCCACTCGTCAAAGCGCGGCATCTTCTCAATGAAGCCCCCCCCCCCCGTTCGAGCAGTTGTACAAGGGGCACCCCTCGGCAGGGAGTGAAACAGGCGCTGGGTCACCCGTCAGGAGCTGGAGCATTGTGCATAGCAGCTTGGAAGGAAGCGAAGGCACCTAAAGCCTCATGGGGTCATCGGGGCCAGTGAAGGCCCACATTGGGCGAGAATGGCGCTGGAGCAGAGCGATGCACCACTGAACGAACTCCCTCACCACCATCGACACTGTCACCCCTGCCTCCTTCAGCTTGGCCAGCCTGGACAAGATACGCGCGAGCCGCCGGTCGACGAGCTCCACATGTCCCCAGCCAGAGCTCGGCTCCACCGACGCCAACGGGAGGAGGAGCAGGGGAGCTGCGCACAGTGTCGTCCACATACACCCACTGCTTCCGGAATCCCCTCACATCTGGGCGGAGCGTGAAGTCGATACCAGAGCCAGCTGTCGCCGCCACCGCCTGGAACGATATGCACCCTGAGAGATGTCTGTTGTCGACTAGATGGATTGAGAAGAAATGGCGAAGCAAGGCCACAAAGGGAGCAATACCCATGAGGGCCTCGCACAAGAAGGCAAAAGCAGAGAGGAGGACGATTAATCCGAGATCTAGATGCAGTGCGTGGATCTGATAATGCGAGAGCACGGCGTTGAAGAAATCGGAGAAAAGCGGGACCAGGCCGGCTAGGAGGGCATGGAGATAAAGGGGGATTTTTGTGGCCTCCATGTCGACCAAGGCCCGGGAGACAGGCCAGACCGTCATCGCCTTCAACTCGTTGGAATCGGCGGCAAGGGCCTGCCGGACCTTGTCCAGCCCCTCCTGGTTGATCACCGTGGACCGGTCCAACGCAGGTTCCGACCCCGGCAAGGGCTCCACGGTCACGCGGGCTTTCCCTTTCTTCTTCAACCTGGGAGCCATGGTGGCGGAGTGGATTGGAGCTGCCGTGGTATTTGGTGAAGGAGGCAGAGCTCATATGAAAGAGGAGGAGCAGAGGACGAGCGCAATGGGCAACGATGGCTGGGCCGTGTTTGCCAGGTAGTTGTCAAGTCGAGCAGTTGCCGAGGCAGCATGGGGAAGTGGAGACTCCCACGCCCCATTAAATGCCATGCGTCGGCTCGGTCCGCGGGCGATTGGGGCCCACGACGCTTCTCCCTTGCCCTTTGGCTTCGCCTTGAAGCCAAGTCCGAGCACGCCTTGGGCCCGGGGGCTACTGTCGGTGTTCTGGGAACCAGGGTACCCAAACTTGCCTGCCTGTGGCCCATGGCATGGCTCCATCAATGGCCTGGTACGGCCCATCTTCAGCATCGACAAGACAAGACCCTCGTGAGGGGCCAAGCCTCATGAGGCGGACGACACCAGGACCTCCAGAGGGAGCAGCCTCCCTAGGCTGGCTCCCGAGGAGCGATTCCTATGCAGGCACTCACCTCATGAGGTTGAGGTGACGCAAGCCATGAAGACCAAGGACAGGCAGGCGCCAGCGGCACAGAGCGGCAGGTTTCCCCTTTGGTGTGAAGGAGGCAAGCATAGGTGCGGGATCCCGAGTAATCAGCCAAAGGTTTCCATTCCCGTGCAACGAGACCAAGACCGCCAGGACGGCAGGACGGATGTCATTGCCGAGCCCACCACAGCGTCACAAGCAGAAGCTTTGCAGGCGAAGAGCACCTTTCGTCAGGATAAGATGTACTACTTGTCCTCCTTCAAACTTGGCCACTGTGGGATCCATTCCTGCCTTCGTTCGTAGGAAGAGGACCGATGCCATTATAAATATAGCTTAGACACCACCATAGGAGGGGATCCGGGATCCAACCAAAACCCTCACTAGCTCACATCCACAAGAACAGGCCTCCTGAGGTTGTTCTTCCCTTGTACTAGTTCATCATCAGCCCCTCGTGAGGCTAATCCACCCCAAAGTAGGAGTAGGGTCTTACACCGCAAGGTGGCCCGAACCTGGGTAAACTATTGTGTCTCTTTCCTTTCTTGTTCATCGAGTTAGGCCGTGAGAACGATGAATTGGTTGGATGAAGAGGTTGAGTTCTTTGCACACGCACCAAAGTTCGAACCTCCTTTGGGTCAGCGGAGCCCTGAATCTGACAATGACTATATACAAAATACATGCCTACATTATATTAATGAATTGGAGCTAGTTCTGTGTCACCCTAGGTTATGACTGCTACATGATGAATATCATCCAACACAATTATCATTACCGATCCATTGCCTGTGAGCTTTCACATATTGAACTTTGCTAAGTTACTTTTATTGCTACTGTTGTTACAATCACTACAAAACTGCTACTGTTACTTTTGCCACCATTACCGTTACTTCCATATTACTTTGTTGCAGATATTAAGTCTTTTAGGTGTGATTGAATTAACAACTCAGCTGCTAATACTTGAGAATATTCTTTGGCTCCCCTTGTGTCAAATCAATAAATATGGGTTGAATAATCTACGCTCCAAAACTGTTGCGATCCCCTATACTTGTGGGTTATCAAGACATTTTTCTCGCGCCGTTGCCAGGGGGCATAGTTGTATTTTCTGAGTCACTTGGAATTTATATCTGTTTATCACTATGAGGAATCTGAAAGATACCAGAACCAAGATTTTTCCCTCTACTACGAGGGGAGGTAAGGAACTGCCATCTAGCTCTGCACTTGATTCACCTTCTATTTTGAGTAAACTTGGGACACCTACACCTGCTATTGATTCCGATATGTTGCATGTTATTGATGATGCTACTTCTGCTATGGATGATGCTTATGATGCTACTACTTTGCTTGATAAAACTGTGCCACTGGGTGAATTACTTGATGAACACCTTGCTAGAGTTAGAACTATTGATTATGTTGAAGATGATGGTATTTCTGAAACTGAACACTTTGAGACACCTTTTAGACCTAGCTCTCCTATATATGAATTGTATGTTATGCCCGAGGGTTATGTTATGGATGGAGAGGTAGCTAGGGACTTTCTCGCTTGTAAGGATAGAGATGATCTTAAGAAATTATTATGCAAGTGGAAAGAAAAATCTTTGAATGCTAGAAGGTAATATGATCCTAAGTTTGCTACTCCACCTATCTTTGTTACTGATAAGGATTATGAATTCTCTAACAATCCTAAGTTAATTATTTTGGTTGAATCTGATCCTTTCCATGGTTATGAATCTGAAACTGTTGTGGCACATCTTACTAAATTGAATGACATAGCCACCCTATTTGCTCATGAGAAGCCACTAGTCAAATCTACGACCCCTGGGTCTATTCTTTATCATATTTGCTTTTCGATCTATTATTTGCCTCAGAGATCTATTTTTATTTTCTTTTGTTTTCAGATCTATTATTCCAGAAACCCTAAAATACTTTGCTGCAATTTTTATTTGCATCTTTTATTTCGCGTTTTATCAAGATCTATTTATCCAATCTACCACAATTTTTATCCCATCAACTTGACAATTCCAGACACCGTTACCCGAAAAGGGATTGACAACCCCTTATACGCATTAGGTTGTATGTATTTGTTCTATGTGTGTAGGTATTGTTTACATAGTGTTGTTTGGTTCTCCCACTGGATTCATACCTTGGTTTCATAACTGAGGGAAATACCTACCATAGTTGTGTTGCATCATCCCTTCCTCTTTGAGGAAATACCGACGTAGCTTCAAGCAACATCAGTCATGAAGATGACCATAAGCTCTAAAACTTACAAAGAGAAACACCAAACAAGAATCAAGAAATATGATGCAAGGGTGCAATGGTTTGAGCTCTCTATGAACGATACGATCAAGCTACTAACTTGAGAGCCCCCCTTGATAGTACGGCAATCGTTCCTATAACCCGGTTTCCCTACTACCACCATGAGACCGGTAAAATAGAAAACCTATCAAGGGCAAACCTTTGCCTTGCACATAGTCCACTTGAACTAGATGATGAAAATCCTGTCCTCCTCAAGATGGACCACCTTTCTTGATTGTGTTCGCTCGATGAAGACTAGTAGATTGCTCCCCCATACTCCACTATGGGTGAGCCACTCTTCGACACATATTCACAAGTCCATTGCCACCACAATGGATGGCAATCTTCAAGCACTTGATCTCCTCGTGATGCACCACTTGAACTTGCACACCACAATCTTGATGACGAACACCACTTGATGTCATCCTCCATGGGTTGTATGAGATCTTCCTCTTGATGCAAACCAATGGAAACATGCCTAACCCCACATAGAACTCTCACGTAGACCATGGGTCAATACACAAAGGTAATTGACGATGCTTACCATACCATGGGATCACTTGATCCCTCACGGTACATCTTGTACGCTTTGTGTGTTGATCAACTTGATTCACTCTTTGACTTAGTCTTGATCGACCTTGTATCATATCTTCTACATGACCATCTTTGGAAAATTCCTTGAATAGCACCTTGGTCATCGCATAAAATAATTGAAACCAGCACATGGACTTCAAGAGATGCCTATGGACAAATCCTTAAAATATAACTCAAGGCAACCATTAGTCCATAGAGATCGTCAGCAATTACCAAAACCAAACATGCACTACTACAGGTTGCTGCTAACGCGACAACACGATCAGAGAGCCTTTGACGAAATTGTGTGCAATGCCATAATCGCAAACGGTGGTGTAAAAAACCGTCAAAAAAGATGCAAAACGTTTGCGATGGAGGATGCATCAAATACGGTTCAGATTTTAGTTGCGTGTGCGATGCAGGGCATACCGTTCAGCTCAATTAACTATTTGCGATGAGAAGGGACAAAAGAAACGGGCAGCCAGATGAAGGTTGATGACCCACAAGTATAGGGGATCTATCGTAGTCCTTTCGATAAGTAAGAGTGTCGAACCCAACGAGGAGCAGAAGGAAATTATAAGCAGTTTTCAGGAAGGTATTCTCTGCAAGCACTGAAATTATAGGTAACAAATAGTTTTGTGATAAGATAATTTGTAACGAGCAACAAGTAACAAAAGTAAATAAAGTGCAGCAAGGTGTCCCAATCCTTTTTGTAGCAAAGGACAAGCTTGGACAAACTCTTATATAGAGAAAAGCGCTCTCGAGGAGACATGGGAATATCGTCAAGCTAGTTTTCATCATGTTCATATGATTCGCGTTCGGTACTTTGATAATTTGGTATGTGGGTGGACCGGTGCTTGGGTACTGTCCTTACTTGGACAAGCATCCCACTTATGATTAACCTCTATTGCAAGCATCCGCAACTATAACAAAAGTATTAAGGTAAACCTAACCATAGCATGAAACATATGGATCCAAATCAGCCCCTTGCTAAGCAACACATAAACTAGGGTTTAAGCTTCTGTCACTCTAGCAACCCATCATCTACTTATTACTTCCCAATGCCTTCCTCTAGGCCCAAATAATGGTGAAGTGCCATGTATTCGACGTTCACATAACACCACTAGAGGAGAGACAACATACATCTCATCAAAATATCGAACGAATAACAAATTCATATGACTACTAATAGCAAGACTTCTCCCATGTCCTCAGGAACAAACGTAACTACTCACAAAGAATATTCATGTTCATAATCATAGGATTATTAATATGCATGTCGGTGTCAAAACCAGCGGATCTCGGGTAGTGGGTCCTGAACTGTGCGTCTAGGCCGGATGGTAACAGGAGGCAGGGAACACGATGTTTTACCCAGGTTCGGGCCCTCTTGATGGAGGTAAAACCCTACGTCCTACTTGATTAGTATTGATGATATGGGTAGTACAAGAGTAGATCTACCACGAGATCAAGGAGGCTAAACCCTAGAAGCTAGCCTATGGTATGATTGTTGTATATGGAGTTGATTGCCTACGGACTACAACCCTCCGGTTTTATAGACACCGGATAGGGTTAGGGTTACATAGAGTCGGTTACAATGGTAGGAGATCTTGAATATCCGCATCGCCAAGCTTGCCTTCCACGCCAAGGAAAGTCCCATCCGGATACGGGACGAAGTCTTCAATCTTGTATCTTCATAGTCCAGGAGTCCGGCTGAAGGTATAGTCCGGCTACCCGAACACCCCCTAATCCAGGACTCCCTCAGTAGCCCCTGAACCAGGCTTCAATGACGACGAGTCCGGCGCGCAAATTGTCTTCGGCATTGCAAGGCGGGTTCCGCCTCCAAGTCCTTCATAGAAGATTGTAAACACCAAGAGTAGTGTCCGGCTCTGCAAAATAAGCTTCCACATATTGCCATAGAGAGAATAATATTAACACAAATCAAATCTGTTGACGTACTCCGCAGTGCGTCAACACACTACAGCCAAGTCCTTCACTCGAATCGTTTTCACTTCTCCACCTCAGCGTGTTTTGCGAGGCGGTTTCCTTGGCACGTCTTGTCAAAGCAGGGATCGTGTACCCCCCTTTTACGGGATTCTCATCAATACGGACGTGGGTAACCCAACCGCGCCACTTATCACGGCACTTGGGAGGCAAGCGAGTTTTACTAGGCAGGTGGGGACGCACAACCGCATCCGCCCATATAAGGGGACAAGAATCCACCTTTTTACCTACGCCTTCTTCCTCCCTTGCTTATCCATCTCCTGCGCACCCGAGCTCCAGTGCCCAAGCCCGCACTTCCCACCTCAACCTTCTCCAGCAATGTCCGGAGCGGGAGGCAAGTGGATGGTCTCCTCCGTCACGGAGGGCAAAGTCAAGAAGCTAAGGAAGGCCGGATACCTGTCCAAGGACATCGCGCACCGGCTTCCCGAAGAGGGGCAGCTTCTCCCCACCCCAAGGCCCCATGAGAGGGTAGTATTTCTCCCCCACTTCCTCCGCGGACTGGGTTTTCCACTCCACCCATTTGTTCGGGGGCTCATGTTCTACTACGGCCTGGATTTCCACGATCTGGCTCCGAACTTCATCCTCAACATCTCGGCGTTTATCGTCGTGTGCGAGGCTTTTCTCCGCGTCCGCCCTCATTTCGGCCTCTGGCTCAAGACCTTCAACGTCAAGCCCAAGGTGGTGCGCGGCAGCCAGGCAGAGTGCAGAGGCGCCATGGCGGGCAAGATGGCCAACATCCTATGGTTCGAGGGTTCTTTCGTGGAGACCCTAAAGGGATGGCAATCCGGGTGGTTTTATATCACCGAGCCGCGCGATCCGAAATGGACTGCAGCCCCCGAGTTCCGATCCGGACCCCCCATGCGGCTTATGTCCTGGAAAGAGACGGGCCTGTCGTGGGGTGACGAAAAAGAGGTGACCGGATTGCAAACATGCATCCAGTCCCTGGTGAACAAGACAGTCCAGCTTGTTAATGTAATCCAGGTTATGCTCGTCTGCCGGATCCTCCCGTGCCAACAACGGGATTTTAATCTGTGGGAGTTCGACCCGGCGCAGCATCAAACCCTCAGCAGGCTCTTCGACATGACGTACGAAGACGCCTGGAAGATGCTATTCAAGGGCGCCGAGGCTCCCGCATCCGCTTCCGAGGACCGCGGATACAGCTCGCAGCGTCACGCTAGCGAGGTATGCCATCTACACCTTTTACAGGATGTTAAGTTTTTTTTCATAGTTTGACTCTATGTGGGATCTAAACTCCCTTACCTTTGACAGGCTTGGCGGGCGATATCCGGACCGATTAACTGTCCGGCTCCACTGCCCGAAGAGCCAGCCCCAGCTCTACTAGCGAAGCTGCTGGTTCCGGCGCCTTATGTGGTGCCAGAGAAGAAGGCCAAGAAGAAGAAGACCACGGGGACTCGAAAGAGTGCCCGCAACGTGGTGGTGTCGGACTCGTCATCTGACGAGTCCGAGATGCCCTCCTCCCGCGAAAACAAGGAGGAGGAAGAAGAAAACTCTCCCCCCCCCAGCGGAGGGAGGAGAGAAGAGGAAGGCCGCCCCAACGGGGGAGGCCGAGGGGTCTAGGAAAAGGAAGACCCCTCCGCCGGACTATGCCCCCAACGCCGAAGAGGGCAAAGAGGAGTGGCCAAAAAGGGCCAAGCGTCCGGTGAAATCGTAAGTTCGGATATTAGAGTAACTCATGATGTTCCTTTGTTGCACAGCTTTCCCTAATGTCGAATGTAATTATGCAGTCCGCCCCGGGCCGAATTCAACGAATCGTCGGGCGGCTCCCTGGACTCATCGGACGTGAACTCACTTCCGCCCGCTGTCTCCCCCGCACTGCAGACGACGCTGAAGTGGCGTCGCGACAAGCTCTGGGGCAGGAGGAGGTGGTCCCGGAGGAGCCGCAAGGCAACCTCCCGGACTCCAGGAGTGAAGGGGATAAGGCTCCCCAGGGCTCTAAGTCCGGCTTTGTGCCGGACACCGCGCCGGAATCAGTTCCGGACCGCGGTAGGTGAACTCCTTCCAAGAGGAGCAAGCCTTCTGAGCCGGCGGCCTCCGTCCAACCGGAGGTGCCGGACAATCTGCTGGAGGTGCTTGACGACGCCTCCATCGACGAGGGGCACCGTACTATTATGAGTACGGTGATCCAGAAGGTTCAGTCCGCCAAGAGCGGACTGACTGAAGCTTGCGCTAGCCTTCTAACAGGCTTCGAGGTAAGTAAAAATATGTAAAAATATTACCGCATAGACAGTAGCCCCTGATGCTCTGTTTGGCGTTCGGAAAGAAAAGCCGAATAGAGGATCTATTAAATATCGCAGGAGTCTAACAAAAAGGAGTCAATATGCGTATGCAGGCTTCGCTGCTATCCACCGCCGCACTGACTGCGGAGGTGGGTGTCCTGAAGCAGGACCTCGAGCGGACCGAGCAAGAGCTCGGCCTTGCCAAGCGGCGGCTCGAGGAGGAAGAAGGTAAGAAATACCTTACAGAAAAAGTGCCTATAAAAAGGCTTGATTGCAAAAAGAGTAACAGGATTGTACTGCTTATTGTAGGGGCCACGACTGAGGTGGCGACCCTTAAGCAGGCGCTGTCTGAGGCCGAAAAGAAAACGGCCGCGGAGCGCACCGAGCGAGACATACTTGGGGCTCAGGTCGGCGAGGTGCAGCAAGAGCTTCAGGCTCTCATGAAAAAACATGAGAGTTTGGAGCTGGAGTCAAAGGCGCAAGCATCCGAGCTTGCAATGGCCCTAGAGGCTGCCAAGTCTGCCAAGGCCGAAACCCAAAAGGCCCTCCAAGAGTTGGAGGAGATGAGGAAGATAGCGGCGGGTAAGGCATTCTTTATGCAAAGCAGAAATATAAAAGTGAACTACCTGTTACTTACCCGAATCCGGAGCTCTCCAGGGGCATTCGCAGATCTTCCCCGCAGCGTATCTGACGCTGCCACATTCTACCGAGCTGAAGAGGGTAGCTCGACAGAGAAGGTGTTCTGGTCTTAGTATTCTGAGGCCGGACACCCTGTGCCCTTGAGCGACCAGCTGAAATAGCTGGTCGAGCTCCACAAGGCGGCCGAGCAGGCCATGAAGGGCTTCATAGTTCGGCTGTGGCCCGAAGAGGCCCTGCCTGGGAGCTATTTCAGGCTGGTGCGGCGGCTGGTGGAGGCCTGTCTGAGGCTTGAGGTCATCAAGTGCTCCATCTGCATCGAAGGTGCCCGTCGGTCCCTTGCCTGTGCAAAGTTGCACTGGGGTAAGCTGGACGGTGAGAAGCTTGTGAAGGACGGGCCGCTGCCGAGGAAGGAGCATCGCAAGCCCGAGAACTACTACAAGGATGTTCTTGCAGGTGCCCGCCTTCTGGCGGATGAATGTGCCAAGGATGTGATATTTGAATGAACTCGCTCGTGTTTATCCTGTGCGCTGAAAACTTGTTCATATGCGCTAAGCAATGCTTATTGAATTTAAAATATTACTTTCTGTGCGGCCGTTTATCAAAAATTGAGAGATGGCCAGTCGTCGGCTTCTTCCCCCGTGCCACTAGTGCTGGGGTGTTCGGGATAAACCTGAGCGCTCCTTTTCCCATAGTTGGGTCCTTCGAGGGAGGCGCTCAGCACAACGAACCAGGCAATCGGACTATAATGCTTGAACACTCTCACTTAGCCATAGAACTCTATAATTTTAAATTTCGGCGAAGCCCCTAGTTCGGAAGACCGAGTTCGGGGCGCTATCCACGCCTTGGCCGGACAAAGCCAGCTCCTCGCTCGAAGCGGCATAAGCCTTTAGGGACTCGAAAAACCTCTCGAACAGCGACCGGTCTCTCGCCACATCATGACAGTCAGTTTTAGCTTTCTCCACGGAGGTGCTTAACCCAGCTGAACCGGGGCACAATCGCAGTGGTTCTCCTAGTGCTACCTTAGCCAATAGAGCGGAACGTAAGGCACCAAAACATAGGAGCCGGGCAAACCCAACTATTGACCCAAATCATGATTCGGAGCTGATGCATATAGTGCTATAAGTTCGTGGTGCCGCACTTGTGAAAGTGTACGGACTTCTCACACCATTATGAGGGGTACTGAAGCCCCTGGCGTGTTTGCCGTACCATGGCGTACGGGTGCAATCATGTCATTTAATAAACATAAATGTGAAAAGAAGATAATGCAAAAAATAGACAAGAAGCTAAGCATTGTTTATAGAGAGGCTATTTATCAAAGCCGAACGATACAAATAGTGCGGTAAGCAAAAGATATTGGATTATTCAGTATGTCCTCATCAGGGGCAGGCCGCGGAATTGTATTTAAAACAGGTATACTGCTCGTAACAGAGACCACCTGGGAATTCCATAATGCGGCATGGCTTGTCTGCCTCCCTGGATCTTGCATCGTTTGTGCGACAGTCGAATTGCCGAACAGGTCGTCCGAAGTATGGAGTCCTGAAAGTAAGAAAAAATTAAAAAAAAATCCGGCAGCCCCTAGTACGTTTTAAGCCGTATTTTGGGCGTGCCATTATTGTGCCCCTTCCCCTGTGCCCATGGTATTTCAAGGGCGTAGTTATGTACGCGAGGTACTGGTTTCGCTATGTCGCGAAAGCTGGGGTTGGGGACGCATTGCTACGCTTGCTCAAAGTGTGCCAGGCGGTCCTTCTGTGGGTTACTCCGAGCGCGCTTGGCAGTGTCTGGCTTTTTAATGGCCGGACTGGAGAATTTCCTGAGAAGTCTACTTTGTACCTCCGCTGCGAGAGCCGCCGTATGCTCCTCCGTACGGAGGGAGCGTTCGGTGTTTCCGTTGACCGTAATTACTCCTCGAGGTCCTGGCATCTTGAGCTTGAGATATGCGTAGTGCGGCACCGCACTGAACTTTGCGAATGCGGTTCGTCTGAGCAGGGCGTGATAGCCACTGCGAAACGGGACTATATCGAAGATTAACTCTTCGCTTCAGAAATTGTCCGGGGATCCGAAGACCACGTCAAGTGTTACTGAGTCTGTACAGTTGGCTTCTACACCTAGTATAATGCCTTTAAAGGTCGTTCTTGTGGGCTTAATCCTTGAGGGATCTATGCCCATTTTCCGCACTGTATCCTGATAAAGCAGGTTCAAGCTAGTACCGTCGTCCATGAGGACTCTTGTGAGATGAAATCCGTCGATGATTGGGTCGAGAACCAATGCGGCGAAGCCGCCATGACGGATGCTAGTGGGATGGTCCCTTCGATCAAAAGTGATCGGGCAGGAGGACCATGGGTTGAACTTTTGGGGCGACTGGCTCCATCGCGTATACGTCCCGTAGCGCACGCTTCCGCTCCCGCTTGGGAATGTGGGTTGCGTATATCATGTTCACCGTCCGCACTTGTGGGGGAAAGCCCTTCTGTCCATTGTTGTTCGGCGGCTTGGGCTCCTCGTCGTCGCTGTGCAGCCCCTTGTCTCTGTTTTCGGCCCTTAACTTGCCTCCCTGCTTGAACACCCAACAATCCCTGTTAGTGTGATTGGCTGGCCTTTCAGGGGTGCCATGTATCTGGCACAAGCGATCGAGTATTCGGTCCAAACTGGACGGGCCCTGAGTATTCTTTTTGAATGGCTTTTTCTGCTGACCAGATTTATAGCCTTTGAATCCAGCATTGACTGCCGTGTCTTCATTTCTGTCGCTGCTAACGCGGCGTTTTTTCTTATTCTGATGTGTCCTGCCACTTTTGTCCTTGGTATCCGAATTACCAGGGTTCTTTGATAGGTTGTTACTGCGAGCTAGCCAGCTGTCTTCTCCCGCGCAAAAGCGGGTCATGAGTGTCGTGAGGGCTGCCATGGATTTCGGCTTTTCCTGTCCCAGGTGCCGGGCAAGCCACTCGTCGCAGATGTTATGCTTGAAGGCTGCTAGGGCCTCTGCGTCCGGATAGTCGACTATCTGGTTTTTCTTTGTTAGGAACCGTGTCCAGAATTGTCTGGCCGATTCCTCTGGCTGCTGAATTATGTGGCTTAAGTCGTCGGCATCCGGTGGTCGCACGTAAGTGCCCTGGAAGTTGTCGAGGAATGCGGCTTCCAAGTCCTCCCAAGAACCGATTGAGTCTGCTGGCAAGCTGTTAAGCCAATGCCGGGCCGGTCCTTTAAGTTTGAGCGGGAGGTATTTGATGGCGTGTAGATCATCGCCGTGTGCCATGTGGATGTGAAGGAGATAATCCTCGATCCATACCGCCGGATCTGTTGTGCCATCGTACGATTCGATGTTTACGAGTTTGAAACCCTCTGGGATTTTATGATCCATTACTTCATTCGTGAAGCATAGCGGGTGTGCGGCGCCTCTGTACTGGGCTATATCACGACGCAGCTCAGAAGAGCTATGTCTATTGTGTTCGGCCCGGCTGGATTTGTTGTATCCGGAGTGAAGATCATTACACATGCCGTAGGGCGCCTGCACGATCCGTAGATCGATCTTGTTTGTCTTGCCTTATCCTCCAGTATGTCTCGCAGGTCGGGCGCATTTTCCCGTGCCTTAGTTGAGCGGCGTCGGGGCATGGCTTGGGTGGAGGGCCGAGAGGCCTCTCTGTCGCAGCCGCGAGGTGGCCGGTCTGCCATGTCATGCACTGGTGATGTAGGTGCTTCCTCCTCTGATCGGGGTAGCGGCCTGCGTTTCGGGTAACTCTTGGAGGGGCGTTCGAGTTCATACTCTTCGGCCGCAAGGACTTCAGTCCATCTGTCAGCTAGCAAATCTTGGGCAGCTCTAAGCTGTTGCTGCTTTTTCTTGAGGCTGCTTGCCGTGGCTAAAAGCCTGCATTTAAAACGCTCTTGTTCGGTGGGGTCTCATGGTATGACGAATTCATCGTCATCGAGGCTTGCCTCGTCTTCGGAGGGAGGCGTATAGTTATCATCCTTGACCTCTCGGTCTGCCGCTCTCTCATGAGGGCTGGCTTCTCCATCTTCCTGTGCCGAATCTTGCTGAGGTGGGTGTTCTTCGGCACTATCCGGGGTAGTATTATCTCCCGTGCCGGAATCACCGTTTTTGCTTTGGCGGGATTTAGAGCAGCGCCGCTGACGCTGGCGCTTTGGCTGTTTCTTGGTGGCGTCATCCCCCACTGTTCCATCGCCATCTCCATCTTTTGGAGTATCCACCATATATATGTCATATGACGAGGTGGCCTTCCAGCGCCCTACAGGTGCTGGTTCCTGTTCGTCTCCTACATCGTCGTCCATGCCGTCGATGTCTTCGGAGCTGAAGTCAAGCATGTCGGTAAGATCGTCGACAGTGGCTACAAGGTGGGTGGTGGGTGGGCTTTGAATTTCCTCATCGTCCGTATCCCACCCTCGCTGACTGTAGTCCGGCCAGGGGTCTCCTGATAAAGAGAGAGACTAAAGAGAATTCAGGATGTCGCCAAAAGGTGAATGCTGAAAGATTTCTGCGGCGGTGAACTCCATTATCGCCGCCCAATTGGATTCGATTGGCAGGGGCGCGGGGGGTTCGGAGTCCGGGGAGGAGTCCGGATCCTCGGAGTCACGGGTCGTGCAGAGTGCGGGGCTAGCATTCGGCTCGGTCGCTTTCAGGATCGCAGCCCCTGAGGTGACGTCCAACCGCTCATCCTCGATTGGCGCAATAGGCTTCGATTTAGGGGTCGGAACCGATGCATGTGCGGCCTCCAGGACACTGTCCGGGGGCAGAGCTAGATCATGCCCCTCGAGATAGTGCGGCGCGCTTGGCCGTGGCTCGAGGCCGTCGAAGATCAAGTCTCCGCAGATGTCAGCCGTGTAGTTTAAGCTTCCAAACCTGACTTGATGGCCAGGGGCGTAGCTTTCGATCTGCTCCAGGTGGCCGAGCGAATTGGCCCGCGGAGCGAAGCCGCCGAAGACGAAGATCTGTCCGGGGAGAAAAGTCTCACCCTAGACCGCATCGTTGTTGATGATCAAAGGAGCCATCGGGCTTAAAGGCAACGACACAGAGGAACTCTCAATGAAAGCACCAATGTCAGTGTCAAAACCGGCGGATCTCGGGTAGTGGGTCCCGAACTGTGCATCTAGGCCGGATGGTAACAGGAGGCAGGGAACACAATGTTTTACCCAGGTTCGGGCCCTCTTGATGGAGGTAAAACCCTACGTCCTGCTTGATTAATATTGATGATATGGGTAGTACAAGAGTAGATCTACCACGATATCAAGGAGGCTAAACCCTAGAAGCTAGCCTATGGTATGATTGTTGTATATGGAGTTGATTGCCTATGGACTACAACCCTCCGGTTTATATAGACACCGGATAGGGTTAGGGTTACATAGAGTCGGTTACAATGGTAGGAGATCTTGAATATCCGCATCGCCAAGCTTGCCTTCCATGCCAAGGAAAGTCACATCCAGACATGGGACGAAGTCTTCAATCTTCTATCTTTTTCATAGTCCAGGAGTCCGGCTGAAGGTATAGTCCGGCTACCCGAACACCCCCTAATCCAGGACTCCCTCAATGCATATAGGATCTGAACATATGATCTTCCACCAAATAAACCAACTAGATACTTTACAAGGAGTAATTAACACTACTAGCAACCCACAGGTACCAATCCCAGACTTGGAGACAAGAATTGGATACAAGAGATGAACTAGGGTTTGATAGGAGATGGTGCTGGTGAAGATGTTGATAGAGATTGACCCCTCCCGATGAGAGGATCGTTGATGATGACGATGGCGATGATTTCCCCCTCCCGGAGGGAAGTTTCCCCGGTAGAATAGCTCTGCCAGAGCCCTACATTGGTTCCGCCAAGGTTCCGCCTTGTGGCGGCGGAGTCTCGTCCCGAAAGCTTGATTATGAATTTTTTTTCTCATCGAAAGACTCTATATAGCAGAATATGGTCATCAGAGGACCACCAGGGGGCTCACGAGGCAGGGGGCGCGCCCCCACCCTCGTGGCCAGGGTATGGCCCCCCTCTAGAACTTCTTGCGCTCAGTATTTTTTTATATATTCTGAAAATGACTTCCATGAAGTTTCATGACTTTTGGAGCTGTGCAAAATAGGTCTCTAATATTTGCTCCTTTTCCAGCCCAGAATCCTAGCTGTCGGCATTCTCCCTCTTTATGTAAACCTTATAAAATAAGAGAGAATAGGCATAAGTATTGTGACATAATGTGTAATAACATCCCATACTGCAATAAATATCGATATAAAAGCATGATGCAAAATGGACGTATCAACTCCCCCAAGCTTAGACCTCGCTTGTCCTCAAGTGAAAGCCGAAATAGAAAAACATGTCCACATGTTTAGAGATAGAGGTGTCGATAAAAATAAAATACGGACATGAGGGCATCATGATCATTCTTAGAACAGCAATTTATATAATTCTTGTCATATGATATCTTATGCTAGAGTAACAATTCAATCACAATTTCAAGAATGAATCATAAACTTCATTGAAAACTAACAAACTATAATCTCAGTCATTGGAGCAATTGCAATTTATCATAACATAGGAAAGAGTCAATATAAGAGCTTTTCAGCAAGTCCACATACTCAACTATCATATAGTCTTTCTCAATTGCTAACACTCACGCAATACTTATGGGTATGGAGTTTTAATCGGACACAGAGAAAGATAGGGTCTTATAGTTTTGCCTCCCAATGTTTTACCTCAAGGGTAATGTCAACAATAATAGTTCATGAAAACTCACATCCAATTAGCCATATATGCCAGGATCTTTCCAACATGTTGTGCTTGCCAAAAAGATAAAATGTAAAAAGGAAGGGTGAAGATCACCATGACTCTTATGCAAGGTAGGAGATAAAAGTAAAAGATAGGCCCTTCGCAGAGGGAAGCAGAGGTTGTCATGTGCTTTTATGGTTGGATGCACAAAATCTTAATGCGAAAGAACGTCACTTTATATTGCCACTTGTGATATGGACCTTCATTATGCAGTCCGTTGCTTTTATTTCTTCCGTATCACACGATCGTATAAAGCTTATTTTCTCCCACACTAATAAGTCATACATATTTTGAGGGAAATTTTTATTGCTTGCACCAATGACAACTTACTTGAGGGATCTTACTCAATCCATAGAGTAACCTCTCTTTCTTTATTACTTCCTATTAATTGCAACGATGAACAAAACTATGTTTGTCAACTCTCAACAACTTTTATTCATCATACTCTTTCTGTGTGAGCTCATTACTCTCCATAAGATCCATATGACCTCTTTGTTTCTTTTTATTTCTTCTCTTTTCTTTTATTCACTCAAGATTATGGCAAAATAATCAAGTCCTTAACTCAACACTAATCTTTATTACATATAGCTCACGGACTCGATTACATAGAAGGATCATAAAGCAAAACTCACAACTAGATCATACTAAAACTTTATGCTACTAGATCAAGATATTACCAAAAGGATCAAACTAAGAAAAACGGTAAAGATAGAAGTGATGGTGATACGATACCGGGGCACTCCCCCAAGCTTGGCAGTTGCCAAGGGGAGTGCCCATACCCATGTGATTATATCTCCTTTTTTGTTGGTGAAGAGGGTGTTGGTTTTGTTGATGGTGTAGGCTTCTTCCTTAATTTGTACTTGAGGACAGAATTTTGATCCCTTAGTTCATCGATCTCCTGCTTAAGGCTTAATATCTTCTTGCATAATTCCTATTTGTTTTCCTACAAGAGGCGAAAAGGGATAAACTCGATCTTAGGTTTCTTTGCTCTATCAGGGAGGCTTGACTTTTTGAACTCCACATGCATGTCCCCAAGTTGAGGTAATGGGACTTCATCTTCATCTGAACTCGTCTCCTCCTTTCCCCTGGGTTCATAGTCCACTTCTTCTTCCGTAGTCCAACCACAATGCTCCACGTCCCCATAGACCTTAGGATCTACAAGATAATCAGCCACATAGCTTTCTCCTTCCGAATCCTGGGACGACATATTGCTCTAATCTGCAGCAGAAACAGCTCGAAACAAGAACAGGAGATTTATGTGTGATACTGTGGTCAAAACTTTCAAGAGATTATATAATGAATTTTTACCGACCAAAATACATAACGTGCAAGAAAATGGAGTCCGGAGAGCACACGAGGTGCCCACGAGGAAGGGGGGCGTGCCCTCCACCCTCGTGGAGCCCTCGTGTCTTTCCCGGACTGCTTCTTATTTTTCTATTTTTCTAAATATTCCAAAACGGGGGAAAATCGCCATTAGAACTGTTTTGGAGTCGCTTTACTTACCGTACCACATACCTATTCCTTTTCGGAGTCTGAAACATTTCAGAAAGTGTCCCTTATGTATTCCTCCGGGGTTACGGTTTCAATAACATTGGTTTCAACATTTATAGGATTAACTGAGATATAATGTTTGATTCTTTAACCGTTCACCACCTTCGGGTTTGTGCCTTCAAAGTTGTTGATTTTTATGGCACCGGCACGATAGACCTCCTCGATAACGTAAGGACCTTCCCATTCAGAGAGAAGCTTTCCTGCAAAAAATCTTAAACGAGAGTTGTATACACTACAAAAAATACACTTTCGTGATGATACGTGTTTGTCATAGTAGGTCGCGTTTTCTATCATGCATGTACATCCATGACAAATTTATGACAGAATCAAGATAGTCATACCTGTGCTGTCGTAGAAGTGTTCCATGACATTACCAAAATTATCATCACGGAAGTGTCCACTTCCATGACGATAAATCGCGCGTCACAGAAGTGCTTTCGTCAAGGGTGACCGACACGTGGCATCCACCGTAACGGAACGACGTTAAGCTATCGGGTCGGGTTTTGGATCCGATAACCCGTTAACAGCCCCGACCAATGGGGATTTTCCACATGTAAAATCATCATTGGCTGGAGGAAACACGTGTCGGCTCATCGTTGGGACAGATGTCAACCACTCATTGGACGGAAGGCGCCTATGATACGTCGACATGTGGCACGGCCCAACAGAGGCCCATTCCTATGAAAAGGTCGGCCTGTTTGACTTGGTCAAAAGCTAGTGGGCCGGCCCATGGAAAGCCTATTAACGGCCTGCTCGAATATAGCCCATTTACAGCCCGCTAACCCAAGGCCTGTTACGCCCTATTTGAATTAGGCCCAGTAGCGTCATCTGGGCCATCCAATATGATTCCAGCCCGTTTTCACTTCTGGCCCATGTATGGCCCATGATGTCTTTCTGCCCATATGAGGCCCTATGTAACTCTTGGCATACTAACGGCCCGTGGTGAAACTGGCCCGTAATGAACAGTGTATCACTTTACACCCATTAACGGCCCGTGGTGAAACTGGCCCGTAATGAACAGTGTATCACTTTATACCCATTAACGGCCCGTTATTTCGTTGGGCCATTTCCAACCCATGTTATCTTTCGGCCTTCTCAGAGCCCATTTATTCTTGGGCTCATTTATAGCATTCGTTTACTTATGGCCCGTTACTGTCATTTTCTGCTTGTGGGCCAAATTCAGCCCGTGGTTACAGTCGGCTCGTTTGTGGTCCGTTAATACGTTGGGCCGATTTCATAGCGTCATCAAATACGGCCTATTAACGATGGCCCGTTATGGTCAGCCCATGAATGGATGATTCCAACTCTAGCCCGTTTACGGCCATAATGCGGTCTGTTTGGCCCATGTTTGGCCAATCGATTATACGGCCCGTATAAGGCCCATTGATAATACGGCCCGCAGAAGGCCCATTGTTTCTACAGCCCGTAGAAGGCCCATTGTTTCTACGGCCCGTAGAAGGCCCACTGTTTCTACGGCTAGTAGGAGGCCCAGTGTCACTACAGTAAATATTAGCCCATGGTTATTGTGGCCTAGTTTTAAAAAATAGGTTATTCCAGCCACTAGGTAACCGCGGAAAAAGAACTGCAATGACTACAAGCAAACAAATAAACAAGACAACAAGGAAATAAATAAGCAAGCAACTAACGCTAGGCTATCACGACTATTACACATACTACATCCACTGGGCATCAAAGTTCACCACCAGTGCAAATATAGGGAACACAACAGCATATCATATACACTGGTTGTCAAAGTTGGCGACCAGCACAAATAAACGCCGCCGCAAAACAAATCCAGAACTGAAATCACTTCAGAAGATCTCAAGAAACAATATCCTGGGTACCCATGATGCTGGCAAGATGCTTAGTAAGCTTATTAACTTTCTCTTGTTTGGCGCTTAAATCCTCCAGCGCTTGATGTTGCACCAGAAAATATGCATTTGAATTCTGCAGGGACTTCCTTAGTCCTTCAGCTTCCTGTCGCAGCACATCTGATCGATGTCTTTCAACTTGAAGTTGAGACTCAAGAAGACGAACTGATTCAGATAGCGAGTTCGAAGAGTTTGTGCCAGAAGTAGTGGCCAGTAACTCGAACACTACATCAAGACAGGACTTTTGGGTTCCCTCACTGCCATCAAGATAGTTTTTATCAGCTTTCTTGGAGACCAACAGGGATGTCTCACTATCTTGAACCTTATCTGCATTACTTCCTTTACCATTGGATAACGCGGTACTGTTCTCCAATATTTTGTCCGCATTCTAAAAGAGAAACAAGCAGACACATCACATGTTTACCATGTTGTATATGAAACTCATTTTGGGAAATGGGTTCAGTAGTAAAGTGGACAGGATAACAGCATGAAACAAACATATATCTATGTACCATGGTCACTTTATGGTCTATATCATTCTAGTTTTTGTTGCCAAATCAAGATAGAGACACAATTCAAATAATATTTGTTCAAGACAAAGCAGAATAGATAGAATATAAGTGTGGGTAACTATAGAGCAATAACAACACTTGTAATGTGCAAGACATGAGAACATAACTGTTTATTCAATTGAAACTGAAATCAACATAGAGCAGGTTACAACAGCAAACCAATTAAAGAAACAGGTTTAAAACATACTTGTTGCGCCATTGGAGTTTCAATTCCATCCTTCAAATTTAAAAATAGTTGGTATGAGTAAATACAGTCATGCAAGAGCAAAGGAGTATGAACCATAGCAACAGAACCTGACCTGAGAACAAATCTTCTTCTCCTTTAAGCGTTGAGTTGGGATTCGGAGTGGTGGTCCTTGTGCTTTGGGCACTGCAGTTCCCTTACTAACTGCTCATGTTTGGGTGCTCTGTGGTGGAGACGGTACTGTGTCAACTGGAACTAGGTTATTATCTGCCGGGGTTGGGGTTAGAAGGGGTGTAGTTGGTTCTCTGTCCAACTGGGTAGGGGTACAATCTGCGAGAGTCTGGGTTATGTGTGGTGGATCTGGTCCTTGGGCAAGTACAACCGTGGTTCTATCTGCATCAACTGGTAACACTATCTTTTCTGAAGACCGTGATGTTACTCCCTGTGATACTGCCATCACGCTCTCCAATTCAAATGGCTGATAAACAAGAAAAGTAATTGAAAGTATAGACATTGATGATAGACAGGTGCAATGGATAGTGGGGAATAAAAGAGGGCATGAAATAATTCATATTTATGTTGTCTAACCAAACAGGATAGCATGACACAATTTCACATATATGATGGCTAACTAAACAGGAGCATGACACAATTTCACATTATGATGGCTAACTAAAAAAGATGGAAAGACATAGTTCAAAATATGAGACTATGTAAACAGGATGACATGACATAACTATATAATGTGTTTATTAAATAGGTTGGCATGCCATAATTCACATACATTCACGGATAGAATGCCATAATTCAAAATATGATGACTGTAAACACTAAACAGGATGAGATGATATAACTATATGATGTCTTTATTAAATGGGTTGCCATGCCATAATTCAGATAGATGATGTGTATGTACTATGTAAACATGATGGCATGATATAATTCAAATATATGATTTATATAGTAAGCAAGTAAGCAGATGGCAATCCATATATGATGTAAAAACTAAGCAATGCAAGACAACATGCATGACATGGGTAATATAACCCTGCCAATTTTGAGCATAGACCTCAGGGGGAAAATAGGACTGGTCATCAGTCTCTGAATCCTCCTCTGAGGAGCTCTCTGTAACCAGCAAGATGTCTGCTTCAGCAGGTAGCATTGTCTGCTCTGAATACCTTGTTTTCACTCCAGATACTTCCATCACCGCTTCAAATGGCTGATGCACAGGAAGAGTAGTTGAATATAAAAACATTGTCGACAAATGGAACATGTAATACAAAAAAATGATAGCATGATATAATTCACATACATGATGATTAGCTAAACAGCATGACATTGCATAATTCACATATATAATGCCTTTGCAACAAGATAGCATTGTATAATTCACATATATAATGTCTTGCAACAAGATGGCAATGCATAATTCACATATATGGTAATTAGACACTGAACAGGTGGCATTCACACAAAGCATGTCTAAACTAATCAAATGACATAGCAATGTGAGACACCATACGCACGATATGAGCAACATAACCCTGCCAAGTTAGAGCATACACCTCGGGGGGGAATAGGACTGGTCAACTGTCTCTGAATCCTCCTCTGAGGAGCTATCCGTAACCAGCGAGACATGCGCTTCGTCAGATAGCATAGTCTGCTCTGAAGACCTTGTTTTCACCCCAAAATTTTCCATCACCGTGTCAAATGGCTGATGCACACGAAGAGCAGTTGAATGTAATAATATTGTTGACAAATGTAATATGTAATGAAAAAATGATGACCTGATATAATTTACATATAAGATGACTGGCTAAGCAGGATGGCATTGCAAAATTCACATATATGATGTCTGGCTAAACAAGATGGCGTTGCATAATTCACATAAATGATGAATAAACTAAACAGATGGCATTCGCACAAAGGATGTCTAAACTAAGCAGATGACATATTTGATGTATAAAGTAAGCAATGCAAGACACCATATGCATGATATAACCAACATCAGCATGCCAAGTTAGAGCGAAGACCTCAGGGGGTAAATAGGAGTTGTCTTCTCCTTCTAAATCCCCCTCAGAACAGATATCTTCCTCTCGATTACAATCCGAAATGCGTGGAGGGGGGCTGCCTTTGCGCCTACCATGGAGCGACGTCTGCATGAAATTTTATTGCCACACAAGGCTCGTCTCTTTTGCTCTACATGTTCAGTTCCATTGTTTACAATAACTGTCATGCATAGGAATAAAACATAGTGAGATTATGTAAGGAGTGCATGCAGAAATCCAGAGTGATGGTAGCAACCTGTGGATAGACCCAAAACCAATAATAGCAGGCAGATAATGGCTTCAGTTCAAAATACAGATAATGGCTTCTTTACTGTTTGTTTCCCACCCAACATGAAACTCATAGTAGACACCGGAGATTAACCAGATAGTAGATAGATACTATTGATAGCGGCCCCGATATGTACCCCACAACCATTTAAAAACTCAAGTTTGACCATTAGTTTGGAGCTGACTCAGAGTCTAATCGGTGAACAGGATGATAAAGTAGCATGTAATATTAAGCGATGCATAACGTAAGCAGACATGAAAGAGTGCGACCTCTCTTGCGGACCAGTGTAGTCCTCGAGGTCATCTACTCGGTTGATGATGGTAGTGAAGTTTTCATGGCTGCCAGTGGCGGGGAAGAAGATCTGAGGTGGCGAAAGACAATCTGGAGGCTGGATCCCTGTTGTGATGGACCCTTCTGTCATTGGAGCAGCTGAGCTGGGGTGGACGACGGCGCAGCAGGAGCGGGACAAACCACGCAAGGTTTTCTTTGACAACTATCTGTAAGAGAAGTAATTCTGTAAGGGCTCATTTGAATTGGAGGATTCCAACAATGCAGGGATAGGAAATAGACAGGAATAGGATAGGAATGCACATGCAAAACAGAGAATTTAAAAACATAGGATTTCTGCCAATCTGGGTGTTTGATTGACAACAATTGGAAGATCACAGGATGCAAAGAAGCATGGTGAGATTAAGTCAAACCACAAGAAAATGTACGGTTATAATGTTATTATGCTGCTATCTCTTAGTCTTGTGCTTCATGAATAGGAATTTTAAAAGGAGGACAAGTGAAAATTAAAATTCCTACGTTTTTTCTTACAAGGAGACACTAAAGGAACAAATCCGTGTGCTCAGTGGACAATATATATAACATGTAGAGTAAAAAAGAGATGCAACAATTGTACAACCTCTTTGGCGAAGCCATGTCGATCTCAGCATGATTGGGTTAGCCGGTGAGGATGCTCCGGCTAACCTGGCTGTCGGAGGAGGGGAAGAAGATCTTAGGCGTCTGGAGATGGAGCCCGAGGTACTGCTCCGCTGTGATGGAGGGTTTCGTCGTTGGAGCAGCTCCGGTGAGTTGTACGACGCCGAGGCTGAAGCAGGACAAGAGAGACAACGAACAACGTTAACCTGAGTGGAATTCTAATAGCATCTCCAATACATGAAGTAAAATATATAAACACAAAGTGCTAGATATAAAATACATCAGTCGCTCATCTCTGAACTTAACTGTCGAAACTGAACTTAACTATCGAAACTGAACTTAACTGTCGAAACTGAACTTAACTGTCGAAACTGAATTTTGCAGTCAAAACTGAATTTTGCTCTCGAAACTGAACGCGCTAGCAAGGTGAGGCTACACGTCGGTCGACTGACTTTTTCATCTCTGGTCAGTCGATTTTGCAGCCGTTGGATACGAAATCAAGGGCCTGCGGTTCATCTTCAACCTCCACCCCCATGAGCTGGCCAAACAGCAGCCCCCCGCCGCCCGCGGCCGGCGGTGCACCGCCCCGCCCGCCCCGAAAACACTCCCCACCGCCGGTCCGCCGCCACCTCGGCCATCCCTCTAATGCCCCCCGTGCTGAGCTTTTTCTCCGATGATCCCCACGCCACCGCCCCACCAATGCCCCGCCACCGCCGGCGACCACCGCCCCCATCCTGAACCCAAAGATAGATAGTGGGGTACCTCTCTGGCGAGCCCCCCTCCCCGCTGCGGCTGGTTCTTCCTTCACCCCGGCGACATCGGAGTGAAGTGTAGCTAAATCGGAGCAGCATCGCAAGCAAGAGCAAGAGCGAGAGCAGCAGGGCGAGCAAGAGCAATAGCAAGAGCAGACCAGGCAGGGGACCGAGAGCAAGAGCAGAGCAGCAGCGCAAGTGAGAGCTAAAGCAGCAGCAGGTCCTACTGATGTGGACGTCGCCGCTGAGGGAGCGACGCCATGGAGGAAGTGGCCGGCGACGCCGCCGTGGATGGAGCCGCGTCGTGTCGGCTCGGGACCAGGCGCCGGCAGCACCGTGAGATCGAATCAAGAAGAAAATGCGGCGATTAGTGTACAACCTCTTTGGTGGCGCCGATTAGGCTGCAACTTCATCCGAGGAAACGGTGATGATGATGCTCTTCCGGTGGTGCAGGTGAAGACGGCGGTGTGGGAATGGAGGTGGTGCGAAAAACGAGGGGAACGTCGGGGCAGATCCTTGGAGGTGGAGGACGGGGTGGCTGAACCGGTGGGACGATGAGATCGACGACGGATCCTCATCCGGTACAGTGGATGAGGGACGTTGAGGTGTTGCTGTGGATGACGTCGTCGGGGAAGAGGCTCTGGCTGGGTGGCGGACGGAGCAGGGTGTGGGGTTTCGTCGCGGGTTTTCGCAGCCTCGGTGTACGAATGGGTGGGCGGATGGGATGGCAGTGGGGAACCATGGATTAGAGACGTGCTTGTCCGAAATGTGGGGTAAGTTACAAAAGTACCCCCACCGATTTGAGGCGGTTCTTTCGGTTCAGGGGTACCACGGGCATTTTGCCTGTCGGGTTTCACAGGAGGTGGGAGTTTTCGCGCGTGTTGTAATTTCAGAATAGCAAGGCGCGGGTTGAGATGGAGGGAGTTGTCGGAGCACAACGAGACAAAGATATATCTTAAATATTTCGAGCTAACAAGGCGCGGGTTGAAATTTCCGGACAAGCCTAACGTGTACTGTACCAAATCAATGCGCCCTACAAATGTCATTCAAAACTTTGAATTCATGTTATGTTCAATTAAAATATTTCGCTACGTGTATAATGCATGCAACCTACTACTCAAATGAACGTTTTAGTGCATTCCAAACATATATACTACCGCTTCAATATGAACTAAATTTGAATTCGTTTCTCTATTTGAATAAGATCTACAGTAATGATTGTTGTGAAGTCAAAGCATTTGAATTCGTTTCTCTGTTTTAATAAGATCTACAATCATCATTATTGTCAAGTTAAACCATCATTTGTGCATTATCTTCGCAGCACACCACATGATTAGTCTCGAGTTACATATGAACTATGTGTACTATATGAACTCGAACTAGATTTTTTGAATCCACTTTATTTTGATTTCAAATCACATTACATTTCTAGCTCTAGCTAGATCTTCATAATCTAAACCATGTCTCATATGTATAATGTGTTTATCACATTATGTATGGTGCCCCGCCCCCTATGCCTACAAGTATTTAGATGTGAGTTGCAAACACCACACATTACCACAAATTCAAATAAAATGTGAGAATGTTCGATATATAGTATTGTTTAGATTGTTCGATATTTAGTTGTAAGCTGCAAACGCCACACATTATCACAAATTGAAATAAAATGTGAGATTGTTTGATGTACAGTATGGTTTAGATTGTTCGTCATTTAGCTGTGAGTTGCAAACGCCATGCATTATCACATTATGGTATAACATGTGCACAACACGTGTATCACCGCTATATTCATGCATGCAATGTTTAAAACACTATGATCTGCTATTCAAATATATGAATCCGCTTTCATATCAAATTATGATCCTAATTAGTCTCTTACACCCACACAATCCTCTAACCTTTGTAGCTACCACTAACTTTCTCTCATGCATGCACACGCCCTCCTCGCCCTCCCCCTCCCTCGGCATTCTATCCACCGGGCACATTCATTTTTTTCTTTAGGTCGTTCTCCCAGATTCTCCACAACTCCTTTCCGACACACACCGATCGATAAACCTCTCCAGCGATGCCTGCCTACAACATACAAACACACCTTCAATCTCCTCCTTTATGTGTCCTTGCCTCGTGTCTCTCATACGGTCAGACACACGTGTAAACTCTCGCCCCTATTTTCATCGCTCTCACAACCGCACACTCCTCCCCCTATCTAGCTAGTAGTTGGGCCTCTCGCACCACCTCCTAGCTCCATTCTCTCTGTCTATCCGTCTCGCTGGGCCTTATTTGCCTCTAACAAATGGACGTACACCGACCGATCTCTCGCTATATATATAGCTAGCTAGGTCCTTATAACTCATTTTTACCCACACGTCAATCGATCTACCTCATTAGTTGTGTCTCTCCCTTCCTCCGACAAACAACAATTGATCTACCGATCTAGTTAGGTTTGCTTACCAAACACATGGTTCCCCTTCATCATCCATGGATGCGTCCCGACAGATCTATCATGCATAGGCACACACAGAAACACATCCCCACTCTTATTGATAACATTGCAGTTCCATCCTCAGTTTGCCTAGTAGGCCTCTCCCACCATCTTCGAGAAGCAACTCCATCACCCATCCAGCACTCCACCCCTCTCCCTCCCTCTCTCTCTCCTCTCTCTCTCTCTCTCTCCCATCATATTTCCCGTCCTTCAGTTATGTATGGATGTCGACCGATCTCCCTAAAGACATAGCTGGGTCTCTCCTTCTCAACACATATACGAGTCGTTCTACCTCTATAGTTAGGCCTCTGCCTACCCCTCCCACCACCCCCCCTCCCCCCACACACACTGATACATCGAGCACTCTAGTCATGTCTCCCTGCCACACACAAACTTGACGTGTGCCCTCTAACGTTCCGGTAGGCCAGTCGCCCTATATCTTTAACTTGCACACACACACAATTTCGATGGCTCTCTTCATCGATCTCGCACCCACCCACTTGATCCTCTCTTTGACTCTATCGATAGCTATGACCCCTCCTTCTCTTCTCGTGGATTGCCCGACCCTCTATGTATGATATGGCCATTTCACACACATTGCATGCAAAATTTTGTTTGAGATGTCATCGACACATATTCCCACAAATAATTCATGAAATCAACCCCCACCCCACCCCCACCCCAAAACAAAAAACACTCACGAACATGGTTTGTATCTCTCACACACACCCACATAGGTGGGGGGCGTGCACGAAGAGAAGAGGTGCATGCACGGCGCACGTACTCCCGTCTCTTTCCCAACCACACCCGCGCGGGTACACGGTGGAGCTCATTTCTGTATGAAAAAGGCAGACCACGTGGTAATTTGGCACGTGTACTGGTTGTCCACTTGGTGGAGGGAGGATCGTCTACCACGGGTGAACAAACAAATTGCGACTTGACATGTTATGTTAAAAAAAGAGGCAAACCATGTGGGGCCTACCTTAGAGGCAAGGCTCTATACACTGGAGTACTTTTGATGTGTCCCGTCAACTCGCAGAACAAGGAGAAGCTTGCTTAGTATGCCATCTCCCCCGCCCATGGGCGCGGTGGCTCGCAGGATGAGGTGAAGCTTGCTTACTACGCCTTACGCCCGCTCCCTCGCCCATGCGCGTGGTGGCTCGCAGGACGAGGAGAAAAATTTACTACTCCCTCCATTTACTCCTCGTCCCTACTACCTTGGTTATAGAGATTATATCATATTGTTTGGAATATATATGTCCTTTAGTAGATTTCAATATGAACTACTAGTACATACTCCAAACACTGATGTATATAGACGTATTTTAGAGTGTAGATTCACTCATTTTGCTCCGTATGTAGCACTCTCCCTCGCCCCTCGACCCTCGCCCATGTGGTGGACGTGCATCAATTCATTCGGTCTCATATAGCCAGAACGATATATACTGCACTACCATTATTGCTCGACTTCCCGAAGAGGCAAAGAGCCAATCGCAAGGTTAATATTTTGGAGATGCCAAGCGCAAGGTTATACGAGAACAAGTAGTAGGTGCCGTGTCATTTATAAATAAAGTTTTTTTTCTTCGGTGGCACGTACGCAATATGATAGGTTCATATGGAGAGAAAACGAAACCGCTCCACTATATACATAGTCAGGAGGTGCCAGCCTACACGGTTGCTTGCTGGGGTTGCTCTCTTCACACTCTCTCGCACAAAACGACTGTGGCCACATCTCTAACATCCCGGCGGATCACGTCCGCTTGGGGAAGGGGTGGATGCTTAGTGTAGATGCGGTGGCTGTCGCCGACGGTGAAAACCCACTGTCGGCACGTCCCGATCAGGGGTCCCCTCCGTTCTCTCTCACAAAGCCGGTGAGTTTGCCTTCGTCCCTTGCTCACTGCCGCGACGTGGGCAGTTGCCGCCTCCAGCCGCCCTCCTCAAGGTTGAGCTACGTCCCTCAGGTACAACTCCCTTTACAGCCGGCTTGCACCACTGCTCCAGCTGCCCACATCACTCCCTGTGGATATTTCTCTACTTCTTTGCCCCGCACATACCTCTACTGGCTTCTACGTACTGTATTTGTGATGAGTTTATGTCTCATCAACTAGTCCCAGTAATCTTATTCTAATCACGCTTGTTCAATTTCTTTGCCACAGGGATGCTCATCTCGATTTTGGTGAAACTGCACAAAATGATCCGATGGTCAAAAGGTTGCAAACTTCATTTATTAGGAAGCTCGAACGTTGCCAGCAAATTGAAGCCTGGTCAGGGTTCCTGGTTCAAGGGCTAGGGACTGCATGGATCGTTTTTTTCTTTAGCTGCCTCTGTTCCAAAATAAGTGTAAACTTTAGTAGTAGTACAACTTTGTACTAAAGTTTGCACAAATTTGAGAAACTTATTTTGGAATGGAGGGAGTACATATTTGCTATGATCTGTCAATCATTGAGATGCAATAGCATGCATGTTAGTCCCCTTTGTATTTGATGAAATGTTGCAACGGGCAACCTTGGACGCAAGATACATGTAACAGAAGTTGGAAGCTTCATAGCATTGTACAAATTTATCTCGCTAATAAATTACAGTACATACTATACTAGTACTTCCTCCGTTCCTAAATATAAGTCTTTGTAGAGATTTCACCATGAACCACATGCGGATGTATATAGATGCATTTTAAGTGTGGATTCATTCATATTGTTCCGTATGTAGTGGAATCTCTACAAAGACTTATATCTACTAGTAATAGCTAGCCCCCACTACTAGGAATTCTCTATCCTCTCCTTGAGCCACGTCATCAAAATTGATGTAGCCGTTAGATGAAGTAAATCAGTCCATAATAGCCGTCTGATCTTGACGTTGAGAGGCTCCGCACTAAGACACATGCAAGCATGCAGAAATACCGTGCCACATGCATGTGAGTGGGTTTTAAATCACATCAACATGTCTGCATGCAAGCATGCACCGGTAGCATGCATGTAAGTGAGCTTTTAAGTCCCATTAACATGTCAAAAAGAAAAATATAATCCCATTATGCAGTAGGAGTTGGCTAATCTTTTTTCCTTACGTGGGATGATCTAAATGATGATGGGAGTTTATTTAGTTTGGCTACCACATTTGTCATGCGGTTATAGAGTTTTTTTTTGTTCTATGAAATCCATAATTTTGCACAGAGAGATATACCGCTGTTCCGCGCCAACGCGCGGGGACTCATCTAGTAATATTTAGGAACAGAGGGAGTACTATGTAACGAGTTAGGTGTCGCACGGTGATAGTGTGAGGTGGGCCATGTAATCACTGAGCCTACGTGTTTTCACTGCTCTTGCACGCCTCCACTGTAAGAATGGAGAAATTGTAATCTAGTAGTAGTATACCTCCTTTCGCCGAAAGCGTGGGACATCTAGCATTCCTACCACCTCAGTAATAAAGACCAATGAGCCGTCAAATCACATAGACCCAGCAGTAAGTTGGACGGACGAAGCAACCATCACTCTTGCGCTAGTGAGAGGTCGCGTCCGCTCTGCCCGGGCATGAATGCGGCACCGATTCTTTGGAGCGGTGCTGACCATTTCGGGCGGGAAGCGCGCGTGAGAGATGGAGGGGCTTTGGGTGGGCCAGGCTGGTCAGGAGAGGGCGTGGCAGCTGTCCGCATGTCCCTACCGGACACGCCCGGAAACGAGAGGATGCACCGACTCTCGCGGCTAAAATCGTACACTACATAACATCTCTCTATAGGAGTAGGTCGATCTGTCGCTCTCTCTAACACACACAGGGTGTTAAACACACACACACACACACACACACACACACACACGCACGCACCTTGGTCCCGTTGCACCTTCTAACGTGACTTATTACACCTAGACGGAGGGAGTAGTAAGTATACGAGATACGGTGGCACACTGACTTAAGTCGAATACAAGTGCCCAAAATTTGTGCGCATGTTATAATAAGGATTCACTTAAAATAGTACATGAGCGAACAGAGGGATCAATTGGACAGTGTTCCCGAGCAGTAGTGAGATGTGTGAGGTAAGATACACCGCTGGCGCTTTTAATTTTTCTTATTAATTTGTTTGTTTCACCCTCTGACTGGTGGGACCCAACGTACTACATGGAGAGAGGTAAGGTGACTAAGGCTGCATTATTTCTGCACCACTGTGGATAGTCTTACCACCAAAGCCACATGACATGATTATGATTGAAATCCCAATGACTCCCACACACACAAAAAAACATGGCATGCTTGTCACACGAATGCAGGAATGTATAAAAGGTTATTTTCCTCTCGTTGAACATAACGGGAGGGTTGTGTAGCTGGTTAGCCTGTTCGCTCATCAAACTTGAGGTCTCGGGTTCGATAACTACACTTGAGCATAATTTGTGCCAGGAGGATTCTTTGATTGGTCAAAATGTTTTCTAGGGTTTGCACGCTTCACACTCTCTCTCCAGTATATATATACACGCTGGAGCCTCAACCCTTGTAGTTGCTCTCTTCACACTCTCTCGCCCTCTCCCGCTGGAGCCTCAGCGCTTGTAGTTGCTCTCTTCACACTCTCTTGCCCTCTCCAGATCTAAACAAGACTTCGTTGGCCTCTCTCTCCCCTCACTGCTGCTCAAAGAGCCGGCAGGATCCGTCCGCCAGGAAGGGAAGGAGGCTTAACATTGTTGCCGTCGGCGAGGGACTACCGGCGCAGCTGTTCACTTTCCACCCAGTGGCGGCATGGGAGGGCCTCCGACCCCTTCTTCTTCGCCGCCGTCCCGTCGCCCACTGAACCATGCCCCAAGAACCTTAAGGTATAATTTACTTACTCCACATGCATTGCTCTAGCTGCATGTATACCATGAATCTAGGACGTGGTTCAAAGAGGAAAGGAGTGGGGGAAAGTAGTGGGAAAAGTTGTATATAGCATGAATCTAGGACGTGGTTCAAAGAGGAAATGAAGGGGGAAAGTTGTATAGCATTAATCTAGGACGTGGTTCAAAGAGGAAGGAATGGGGGAAAGTAGTTGGGAAAGTTGTATCGCATAAATCTAGGACGTGGTTCAAAGAGGAAAGGAAGGGGCGAAAGTACTAGTTCAAAAAGGAAAGGAAGGGACAAGGCTGTAGAGTTTGAGCAGGACTAGATTTGCTGCGCTCACATAGGGAAAGGCGTCTAAAGATAACAAAACTGGGACCAACACAAATATGCTCCTTGGTTGTTTGTTCTTTGTTGCAACAGACTATGCATGACCACAGTACATCGGTAAATGCACATGGTGCTGGTGCGTCCACTGTCTCGTGCAACTCATTAGCTGTTGTTAATCTAAGGCCCTGTTTGGTTAAAAACTCCCTAGTCCCTACCTGCTGGGTTCCAGGGACTAAACATGGACTAGAGGTTATTAAATGACATAATAAAAGACCATGTTACCCCTAGTAATGAACTAATAGAGACAAGGTGCGATGCGTGTCAGGGGAAACTGTTGGAAAAGTCCCAAAAAGACTCCCTCGGGGTATTCTTTCTTAGTCCCAAATGCCCACTTTTAGTCCCTAAAAGTCCCTCCTCTTTGGTTTAGATGGGACTGACACGGAGTTTTTTTAGTCCCTATACCAAAATGTCCCTGTAAATAAACACCCTCTAATAACGCCGCTGGAAAATTGATGCAATGCCACAGTTAAAAGCAAATTACATGTTTAACGAACTCTATTGTTAATATAATCTCTATGTTAATATTAATCAATGCCACCGTTTGAGAAATGCTACTGTCTTGCTTTCTTTCCCATTTAGATAAGGTAGATGCTTCTTTTTGTTGGCTTCTATGTCATCCACCGTTATTGACCACTAATTGTTTCCTTTGCACCTCTGTGTAAATAGGGTTATCTACTTCACCTCGTTGCCATTGTGACCTTTTATTGCACTGCACAAAACACTTTTGTTTTAAGAGTGTTTTGTGCAGTTCAACCAAAATGTCACACTGACAACGTTGCTTGATTGCTTGATCTTAGTGGAACTGCGCAAGAGGAGATCTTACTTCCTATCCGTTAAGGCGAATTTGGTTTAGATCTTCTTCTTGTGAGTTGTTTGAATTCCGCATCATGAGAGGTCAGTACTAGCCTTCTTTCACATGATTCTGCAGTGTGCATTCATATGTTGTGCTACTTGTACAATAATGTTGCTTGATTTTAGTGAACTGCACAAAAGGAGACAAGACTTCCAATCTATATGTGCACCGTAATATCCCATTGAGGTAAGATAAGGATATTTCACAACTGATGGCCTGTATTTTTCCACTTTCATCAGAAAATTAAGTTTAGTACTATACTTGTGCTCCCTAATTGACATGCCAAATCTTACATTGAAGGCGAAGCTTGTTTGTTATTGAACCAAGTGATGAAGGGGAACAACAAGGGGAAGAAAAACAAAAATCAACTCCCGGTGCTGTAATGAAGCACTGGAACTGTGATGACACAAGTAATGATATAGTTTTGCATCTTAATTTATTGTTATGGCTGGAACGAGCAATTGTTTTGCCACTGATTTGATGTCACTCTTAATGTAATATGTAATTACATCAACATGTGCAAACAGGGATCTTCTTTGTAGATACCATATATTTTAGTGGAACTGCACAAGAAGATGTTGGAAACATTAAACTAATCAAGGAGTATATAGTAAGCATGGCCACCACCGTAGATAGCAACAGATGGTTCTGGAGAATTGCTTCATCTGTATCCTCTACACAATAAGCCTCCTGACAAAGGTTGGTACTCGCCCACTGATTTCATCCATATGATTGAGCTTTGTCATCTCTATTGGTGTTGTGCTACTGTTTAGATACTGTCATGAAAAGGTGGTATTGTCCTTGAGAAGTGCTTCATCTGTGCTGTTTTAAATATTTCCTTTCCTTTTTTGGAGCAAATAGTGATGCTAGCATTTAGTAGTCCTCTTGTCTTTGCACAACAGGATCATCTTCCTCTGAAGAAGAATATGGAGTACATGATGTGACTAGTTCCGATTATGCCAGGATGAAGAAGCCCTGTCTATCTTATCATCAGAAGGAGCAGTTGAAGGATGGTTACATTACTCCCCACAAGACCAAACTAACTTCAGCTCAGAAGGACTGACAAAATCTCCATTTTTTGCTGTGATAAATGTCCGAACTGATGGCAAACCCTGCCCATTCCACAATCGTAGGCATTTGATATTTTGGAATGGGACAACCTTGTCAAATTTTGCTCATTGATTTTAGCAAGACATGCGTTTGATATTTTCGAATGGGACGCCCTTTGCTGTCAGCAGCGTCAATCAATTTTTTCTTTATTCTTTAGTTGTGAAGTAAATATTGCCTCTGACATGTGAGTCGCTGAGATGCATAATCATCGATTGTTTTGAATGTTCTCTATGAATTGTCAAGCCTGTGTGTTTGATTACAATGTACACAAACGCTAAAAAGCTGCTCAAACTCTTTGTACTCCTTCTGTTCCTTTTTACTTTGCACAATGTGAAAGTGCATACTTTTTTGTATAAGATTGGTTAAAGTAGAGATACTTTGACTGCAGACAAAACTTGTATGCAGACTAGAAAGGACCGGAGGGAGTACATGTGAAACTGCTGCAAATGAGGTGATCACCCTGGGAATAATGCTTGTACGTATTGTTTTGCATGTTCATCCAATGCCAGTGATACATGAATTCGAACTAACCGAAATAAATTCATTCATACATGGTCGGATTTCGTATAAACATGCCAGATTTCATTACATTTCATACATTCTTCAACTAAAAAGGGGTGCGCTGGAGGTATAATTAATTAACCGAAGCTACCCACCTGTGTCCCGCTGAGCCGAACAGAAGCTTCGGTGACTTAACTGCAGGTGCAGTTGCGTAACTGACATGTGGCCTGTTGGGCCCACGTGTCAGTCAGCCAACTGCACCAGCAGTTAAGTAGAAGCGGCGTTATTCTCCAGCAGAACTCCCTGACTCCATGTCGCCGCCAAGAAGCTAACCGGCCGTCAATGGTCAACCCGCCTAGCTTCTCTTCAACAGGAGGGTAGCAGTGGTGGCCTTACTTGGACCCGAGTGTTAGCGACCTACGTGTTCTACTCTTCCTCGTTTTCTGTGTGGCGCGGCCTCGTTGGCAGCGGGGCGGGGCCTCGGCGGAGCCGGCGATATCCTCTGTCTCGTTGCCGGTGGGCGGCGCCTCAGCGGAGCGGTGGAAATCCTCCCCCGCGTTGCTGGCAGGGTGGGGCCTTGGCTGAGCCGGCGATGTCCTCTGCCTCATTGTTGGCGGGGCGGGGCCTCGGCGGAGCCGGCGGTATCCTCTGCCTCGTTGTTGGCGCCGCGGGGCCTCGGCGGAGCAGGGCCTCGTCGACGCCAGTGGAGCGGGGACTTGTCGGAGCCGGCATTGTCCTTTGCCTCGTCCTCAGTCTCGCCAAACAGCGCCTCGCCTGCTTTATTGCCCTCTTTGCTAGCCTCTTTGTAGGCGGGCGCAGCCTCCGCCACCCGCATGCGGTACCGCCAGCGCTCGAGGCGGCCCTTGCAGGCGGAGCGGTACGAGTCGAGCAGCGCCTCCTGCTCCGCCCGCTCCGTGGCGATCTGCTCCTCCACCTGCAGGTGCTCCTGGAGGAGATGGTGGTTGTAGGCGGCGTCGGCCTGCGCCTCCCGGAACTGCTCCTGACGCATCTGCCTCACACTGTCCATATATTGGGCACGGGCCTCGCTGATGGTCATGGTGCAATGCATCGGCGAGGATGGCACGGAGGAGGGGGTTGGCGCCGGATCATCGACTACCATGTTCTCCATTGGGACGTCGTTGTCCTCCGGCTGCCTGCCGACCAGCCGGTCGGCGGCAATGGCTGCCATCTCCTTGTGGTCCATCGTCCGCCCATCCCGAAGAGCGCTGGAGCGTGAGGAAGCCATGGTGGGCAGTAGTGGTGTGGATAGGAGAAAGGGAACGGATGCGGATGACTGCGGCTATGGCCGGCGCAGCGGTTTACATAGCAATGTGTGGGGACCCCGACTCATAAGTCGTGATCACCGAATGCACGTGTACAGTGATCCCAGAGATCAATGCTCACTGAACACACAGAGGCTGAATAACAAGACTCTTACATCCATACATATCGTCTTACACAAATTATGACCATTATGGTCAAGTCTTCCATAGATAAAGCCACAAGGGCTGAATATCAAATAAACTCAAGCAGCGGAAATCTTCGTCGATAAGTAGAACCCATGCCATCTGCCTTAACCCTACAGGCATTCTGACTGGGAAACATCCTAGTTCGCATGTTCGTCTCCAAAGAACTCTTCTTCGAACTCCTGTTCTTCCATGCCTGGCCAATTAAATAACCAGTGGCAAGCCAATGAGTACTTTGAATGTACTCGCAAGCAACCCATGTTTTGGTTCAAGGTACAACAATGCATGATATAGGTAAATTTTTGCAGAAAGCTAGTTTTGAGTGCAATAACAAGTTCAACAACTTGTAAGACATGCACAAGGAGAGTTCAAGTAACCATGAGGACAGGTTACGGATATCAACATAAATAGAGTGGGCATCAACCCAACGCAATCATGTACAGTCCCTTGACTTGACCCAAGTAGCTCTTCCCACTTATCCAAACACACACACTGGTTTGCAAACATGTGGACGTAGTTTAAGCAGCACCGCCCAACTGTCCTTGACCGTGGACACGGCTATCCGAATAGTTTTACACTCTGCAGAGGTTGCACATTTTACCCACAAGATCCGGGGAGCTTCCGTGTCATCCACGACCCGCGGTACCTCAAGTACCCGGGGTAAGCACCCGATCACTATATTTCCCTAGACGACACTAACAAAGAGTCCACTCATTGTTCCGTATCCTCATGATGTACATCATACGAGTTTCACTCGAGATCGTAACATCCGAGAGGGGACACAACGGTGTATCCGGTGCCCTGTGAAAACAGTCATGGTCGCCCTACCTGGCACGACCCCGTCCCGAGAGAGAGCACCAACTCTCCCCCGTCACTAGTAATGCGGACTCCAAGCTAGTATCGACCTAGGTAATCAATAATGCCCTTTCCCATACAAGGGTAGAGTGGTTACGCATGTAAGGTTGGGACAGTCGACAAATCTTAAATCTAATCCGTTTTGAAAACAACACACATACTTGCCTTGGTACACCACTTCGTCATCAAGTGGTTACCCAACTCATCATCTCCCTCGGGCATAAGTGGCACCCGACGGGGTTTTCGAAAAGTCTTTAGAAAATACTTTGTCTCCATCACCATGCATATACCTGTCCCTTTTTGCGTAGCACTATTTTAGCATCCTGTCTACTCCCACCGGCATAACCCTCATAGAAAGGTAGGGTCATGCATCATGCAAGTGTCAACGAGAAAAGCAACGGAGGCAAACCACCTCAAGTGGTCACCATCTTATCATGACTTCGATGCAAGCAATAAAAATTCCATATGACATGCATAAAAGGGTTTCTCAGACATGGTCAAAGGGCTGCTTGCCTGGCTCAACAAAGTCTTCTGGGTCTTCAAAGTCTTCTGGTCCAACTCCTTCGTCAGCAACGCAATCTATCGTCGCAAAATAATAATGAGAAAATAAGGCAATAATAAAACAGAAAAACCAAAGTGCTCAGAAAAATGTCAACTCATTTTTGTTAAATACTAGATTGAAAACTAAGAAGGGGAAAATTCCTAGTTTTGGATTTGGAGTAGCAGAATAGGAGAAATGGATTTACAAAGGCATATTTAAATGCTTAAAATCACATTTAAATATTTACAGTGAAGAAAAGGTTGTTGGATTTGAATGAAAGTTGCACCACAAATAGGTGGATTATTACAAGAATTTAGGAGTTGGAATTATTGCATTTGGATAAATAATTAATTCTGTGGAATTTTTGGAAAAGCCACAAAAAAAGAAAAAGGGCACTGTGCCTGCCGGGCCAGAACAGCCGCAACGTAGCACGCCCAGTCAGAGAGGCGGCCCAGCGCACTGGTGCACGCGCGTGCGCCAGGTTTAAACCTGACGGGCGGGGCCCAGGCATCAGCGAGAGAGAGAGGGGCGATGGAGAGGAGAGGCTGACAGGCGGGGCCTGCCTGTCATCCCTAACCCTGTGACAGAGGGCCGGCAAGCTCACCGGCGTCGATGTAGGGCACGGCGAGGTCGGGCGAGGGTACGGATGGACTCAGCGTCGAGTCGTCGTTCAGGCGGAGGTGGTTGCGATCGTCGGGGTGGCCTGGTTCGCCGGCGACGACGTCTCGCGGCGGAGGACCTTCGGGCGACGTCGGTTCCGGCCGTTTCCGGCTGCAAAAGAAGCGGGGGAGAAAGGGGAAATGATCAGGGGTTCCAGATCGAGGCAGAGGAGGAGCGGGGGAGGCCTTTACCTCGCGAGCTCCGGCGAGCCAAAGCGGCGGAGCTCGAGCTCGATCTCGAGCTCGGGCAGCTCTGGAGAGGAACTGGGTGTGCAGGGGGGTGTTTTGGTGATGAAGTGAGCGAGTGGTGAGGAAAGGAGAGCTCGGGGAGGCCTTTAAGTAGGCGAGCCACGGCTCACCGTAGACCCGTGCGCCGGCGAGGTTGTTGCCATTGCTGTGGGTCACGGGGGCGCGCGTGGGTTTGGTCCAGAGTGAGGGAAAGAAGAGAGAGAGAGGGAGTGGGGAGAGGTCAGAGGCGCGCGCGTGTGAGCCGCGCCATTGGCGCGCTCGGGCGGCCGGTGTTTGCTAGCACGGAGGCGCGAGGAGGAGGAGAGAGGAAGGGGCCGACCGTGTGGCGTGTTGCGGACGCCGAGGCGCATCGGCAGGCGCGCGGGGAAGGCCCGAGGTGGCGGGAGGCGGTTGGAAGGGGGCGGCTACAGTGCAGGAGCGCACTGTAGCGTGCTCCAGAGCGCCCAAATGGCCGGCATGGCATTTTCTATGCCTTGTGGGCGCGGCCAACCGTGTCCACACTACTAGGGAAAAGCCTATACACCGAATCTTACCAGCAGCGCGCTTCAAAATCAGGCGCTGCTGCTAATTAGCAGTAGTGCGGGCCATGGAAACTCGCTGCTGAAACAAGTTTATCAGTAGCGCGTGCACTCCAAGAAGCGCTACTGCTAAAATTCCCACGACGCCGCCGCGAGGCCAGTTATAGCAGCAGCGCGTTAAAATAAACAGTGCTACTGCTACGTAACGTAGCAGCGGCGCATTCAGGCAATAATCGCTACTGCTAAATTAACTACAAAAATCAATGAGCATTCAGCGCATTCAGCGTAACGTAGCAGCAATGTATTTTTTATGTCTATGTCTATTTTTACATACTGACACATAGCAGTAGCGCGTTCAGGCCGAAAGGCGCTACTGATAGGTAGTTTAGCAGTAGCGCGTTTACCTATAGCGCGCTACTGCTATTCCATTCCATCTCCCCCCACTCACTAGCCTCATCCACAGATCACACTCACACAAACTCACGGTCTCCTCCTCACCCCCCGTGCCGCCAGTCCTCCCCCGTCGCCCCTCCCCCGATCTGCACCGCTGTCGCCTCATCCTCCTCGCTGGACTCGGTACCGGCCTCCTCCTCCGTCCTCCCTCCACTCGCCGCTGGCCGCCCCCTCCTCGCTCTGCCTTCCTCCTCAATCCGTCCTCCCTCCACTCGTCGCTGGCCGGCCCCTCCTCGCTCCGCCTTCCTCCTCCGTCCTACTATCTTCTCCCTCCTCAAGTCGCCCCTCCTTGTCCCTCCTCCCTGATACATTTTGATTTAGTAGGCTTTCATATGTAACATTTTGATTTAGTTGATATGATTCAGTTGATTTAGTAGGCTAGTTGATTTAGTTGATTTTGAACATTTTGATTTAGTTTATTTAGTAGGCTAGTTGATTTAGTTGATTTAGTAGGCTAGTTGATTTAGAACATTTTGATTTAGTTGATTTAGTATGCTAGTGGATTTAGTATGCTAGTTGATTTAGTTTATTTAGTATGCTCGATTTAGTTTTTTATAATAAGTTATTTTTTGGCAAAATGTAGGTGCCAATTTAGTTAAATTTGCCACTTGTTTCCTGTGAAGTGAATCGTTAATCCTTTGCTCATATTGCTTTAGGAAAATGGCGCCACCACCAGCACCACTATGTCGACTGTGCAAGTCAAGGTGCACCAGCAGCCTTGCAACTGGCAAGCTGTTTGGCATCTACTTCAATCCGAGTTTTCGTCATGCGGCGGTAAGAAATTAGATGAAATGTAACAACTATTTTATTTTTAGTGTTGGCATTACTGTATTGTGTCATTTTGCTTTTCTTACACAGATCGTCCCATGCAATGTGAGGTTGAAATTCAACAAGCTGACAGGAGACACTGTGACATTTGAGGCTCCTGGGGGGCGTACACTATGGAGGTCGAGAAAGGACGCAATATGTCGCAGATTGGAGGAGATGGATGGGCCCGTTTCCTCGCTCGCATGCGTCTTACTGGTGGTGAGTTGATCAGATTCTCCTTCAGAGCAGAAAGACCCAAGCTGGTTGTCATTTATATCAACCTGGTGGAAGATGATGAAGATGACGAAGATGATGAAGATAATGAGGACCCACTCAATGAAGATGATGAGAACCCACTTCATGAAGCCATCATAGCTCAAAGAATGAGGCTGAGCGAGGAGGAGGTGTGCAACCTATGGGACATAATTCCGCCACGTGATGACTTTGTCGGGGTGCCATTCATGACCCGCCTGACAAGTACCATGGTCGATCGGCATGAAATGGTATGTTATACGTACTGCATGTAGTAATTTGATGATATATATATATATATATATATGTTTTTTTATACTTACAAATGCAAATTATCCGATTATATGCTTAGTGAATCCGATGATATGCTTAGTGTAGAGTCCAGTGATATGCTTTGTGGAATCTAGTCGATGATATACTTTAGTGTAGAGTCTGATCACATGCTTATTAGTGTAGAATCCAAGGAACTATTAATAGTGTAGATAATCCATATATATATACTTATTAGTAGAATTCATGATTAATTAGTACAAATGCGTAGTACTGTGTCTTTTGATAGTGTAGAAATCTACACTTAATAGAAATATATTTGCAAGAGTATGTGTGAGGCTATTTATTAATTGATATGTTTTTCTTATTCAGAGATTGCCAAAGAACCTATCTGTGAGTTTTGGTATCAAGCCTGATGAAGAAGGCTCAGTTGGACTACGCCTTACCGCAAGGGGCTCCATCACCACATGTACTTACCGCATGGGCACAGACGGTCGCACACACTTGAACTCGGTTGGGTGGAAGAGATTCCTCGTTGGCAAGAATCTTCGTGCTGGACAGGCCATCCTAATTACTATCAGGAACACCCACCGCCCAGGCTTGAGGATGATGATCGTCGTCAATGTCATCTAGAACTACATATGTGTGTGTGGCTATATCATCTAGAACTACATATGATGATCGTCGTCGATATCATGTAGAACTACATATGATGATCGTCGTTGATATCATCTAGAACTAAATATGATGATTGTCGTCGATGTCACCTTGTACTGCTTGAGGATGCATGTTGAGTATATATGAAATTGTTATCTAGTACTCCCTCGGTTCCAAATTACTCGTCGTGGTTTGAGTTCAAATTTGAACTAAAACCACGACGAGTAATTTCGAACCGAGGGAGTACTACCTAGTACCTATAATGCTTTATGAAATTGATATCTAGTAGTACCTAGTATCTGGAAATTGCAGTTTATCAAAGCTGGAATGGGGAAATGGTGAAAGATATAACAATAGCGCTGGACCGGGAAATCGCTACAGCTAAGTAATAGCAGCGCGTTCCTGAAAAGCGTTGCTGCTATAGTCAATAGTGGTAGCGTGGGTACAGGCAGCGCTACTACTAAGAGTTAGTTGTAGCGCCTTATTGGTAGCGCGGGCACCCGCACTGCTGATAGGCCTAAAACCCGCGCTGCTGCTAGCCTTTTCCCTAGTAGTGCCAGTAGCTCGAGGGTGGAGTAAAGAAGTAGGGAGAGGCATTGGATGCTCTGGATGGCCAGTAGGAGAGGAGAGAGGTAGAATAAGAGGGAGAAATGGGCTGTCCAGAGAGAGAAAGAGGTGGTTTCACCCATCCAATAATTGAGTTGTGGACATGCCATTGTTACTGGAGGTGAAAGGGGTCTAGGAGGAGCTGTGGTAAAAAGTTGAGCTCAAGGAGAATAGTTTTAATGGTCAAAATGGGGATTTTTGAAAAGTGGCAGAAGGTGTTTGATAAAGGTTTTGGCAAGCAAATGATTTCTAATTGCCATGAGACTCCACAGGGTGAAATGACACATATAATTAGGGTCTTCCACCAATTTGGAGCTTATTTGGGCAAAGTTGCCAATGCAACTTTTGTAAACCCTAGAAATTAGCAGAAATGGACTTGTGTAGATCTAGTTGAGCATAGCACTTCTCCTAGATGCACTACTTGGTGTAGTGGCCTCATTTGGTCATGTGAACAATCTCACAAAAGTTGGGGTCAAGGAGAGAAAGTTGGTAGTACAAACTTGTTCAAATTTGATTCTGGTCAGAGAGGGTTTGGGGGCATTTTGGTGAACCAAAATGACTTTAATTGACATGAGGCTTTGCTAGGTGATCACAATATGGATTTGTGACTTGCTGGATTTTTCTTGGATTTTTATGAAAATATTTCCTGTAGAAATATTTTAAATCCTTGAAATGGGCAGAAATGGTTTTGGGAGGTTTTGTCCAATATTTTGAACATGACCATATGTTGAAACTCTTCTATATAGAAACTATATGTCCACTGAGTTTCCCTGATTTTTGTCAAATATTTTTGAAACAATAAAATAATTTTTCCCTATTAAAGACCATTTCTGGCCTTAAGAAAAAGCTTTTGAATAAAATAGGAAAATAACTTTTAAAATTATCTTTTTGTGGTTTATGGGAATCCTATATCTAATAGGTTTCAAATATACTCTTTGAAATATTTTTCATACCCCAAATCAAGTACTTGTAGTGCAAACCTCAATTTAGGGGTTTTTGGAAAACTAATTTTTGAAAATACTTTTTGGCCAAATTATTTTTGTAAGAAAATACTATATTGCACTATATACATGGCATGATCATTGGGCAGAAGTTTGGGGCAAGGGGATGAAGTACAGAAGGTGAAGCTATTGACTTTGCAGAGCACTTGAAAATCACAGAGAGAAAACCAACTCCAAAATAAAAAGCCAAACAATGCAAAAGTTTCTGTTGGTCCAAATTTTTATGCTTTATTAATGCAAATGAAGTGTTACAAAATGCAGGGTGTGACACAATGGTGGGCGGGCGGAGGGACGGACGTGTGGCGCCGGAGTAGCCGCCTCGGCAACCGCGTATCATTAATGTGGGCGGCAGATGGACGGACGGACGGCACTTGTGTCGTTTGAAGGCGGAGCAATCGCCTGCACCGGGAAGCGGGGCGGGCGGCGCTGACTGTTTCGGGCGGAAAGCGCGCGTGGGCAAGGAGATGAGTTTACTTGGAGAGGATGACAATGGGGACCCACCAGGTCCATAGCCTCACGTGCGCAAGTGCCTCCTTATTATATATATATGTGTATAAAACTATGCTCCCTCCGTCTAGGTGAATAAGTCGTATTAGAAGGTGCATCACGACCTAGGTGCAAGCAGATTGGTGGAAAAGAAGAATATTTCTCTCTTCTAAACACAACATTTAATCACAGCAGTTAAGAGGATGCCTTATTAGCTACCCATGCAGGCCATCGTAATTCATAGCATGCAAAGCGCTTTTATTTCTTGTCTAATAACCGCATGGACGTGCTGCATGCATTGGTCCTTACCCAAGCAAAAAAAGGGAGGAAAGGGGTTTCCATGGGAGACAACGAGGCAGAGGTGGAAGCGCTCGCTGGAGTAATTTATTTTCCTATCCCCTGGTTTCCTAACATCATGGTCCCACACCATTGTCAACCTATGTAGTAGTCAATAAACGAGAGAATTGCACAAGAAGCGGCTGACAGCTGGGACCAAGTAGCTCGAGCAGTATTTGTGTTTTTGATGTGTGAGCACTGTAGAGTTTTTCGATGTTTAGCCCAGATATTAATTTTTCTCCTCTGAACAACAACGAAAACATCGCTGCAGGTATTAACTGGGCAGGCTGTGGCCCGTCTAGCCCAGGCCAGATATCCAGCCCAGATATTAATTTTTTCAAGATGAAAATGGCTAGCCCAGCTATACATTTTTTAGGAATACTCAGGCAAGGTCAAGTTGTTATTCTCCGCCCCGCTAGGCTGCAAATCTTTCCTAGGAGGGATGCATTAGGCTTAACAATAAAATGGGCTTTAAGAAATAATAAATGGGATGTAATTGTAAAAACTGGGCAGTAACTATAAAAAATGCACCAAACACGTGATTATTTTATAAAATATTATTTTTGGACATTGAATATTTTAATTTCATTAATTGTTGCGAGCGCAATGTCTTGTTGGATTTTTACGTAATATAAATTTATATTGAAATTGTATTTAATCTGACTAGAAATTTCGGGATAAAAATATTTCGGATCCCATCAAAATGTGGGAAATTTTATTGAATTCTGTTTTGAACGGTTGGTTGAAATGGGCTATACTTTTAACAAACTGTAAATGGGCAGTAGTAAATTCCATTAGAATTCAAAAATGGGCTACACATTCTTACAAATCTCAAATGGGATATAAGTTCTCTGCCACACACTTCTGGCCTTACTAAGTTGACGCGTCCCCTAGAAAACAGAGTTGACGCGTATGCAAGGCTTTGTCAACTTATAGTCAACACACGGTTCTAGCAGCAGTGGTCGTTGAATGTCCATCCAACGGATGCCGTGCTTCTTCTTCAATCTCGGATATTCTAGCTTCACCCGCCCAAAAAATGATTCCTCACCCTGACATCTGGGGCGCACCATTTCAGAAGCTGGCCTGTGGGCCTACTAAGTTGACGTACCAAGGGCTTTGTCAACTTAGTCAATATAAATGATTCTAGCTGCAGTGACCGTACGATGTCCATCCAACGCCCGTAGTGCTTCTTCAACCTCTGGTCTTCTTGCTCCAGCCGCCCAAAGCAGCTCCGGTCGTGTCGCCTGCTCCTGCCTCCCATGGCCGGCTGTGCTGCCACGGAGGCCTCACCGCCCCCTACTATTCCCACCACTGGCCAGGCCCTGCGGCGACGGTAGCCTCACACCGCAGCCGAACGAGTGAACCCTCATACTCCTCTCCGCATGGGCATCCACTGCCGCGTCTTCACCGGCTCCACGTCGTCCCCTTCCTAGGCCTCGCCGTCGTCCACCGCCCTGGTGCTCTCGGCGCGGCGCGGTCAACATGGTCAAGGAACGACTTCCATCGGACGTGGACTGTACGTGGAGAGGCTGACAGCTGGGTCCATGGCGGCAGCAAGGAAGTGCCTCCTTATTACGCGGAAAATAATGATTCCTCCACCTGACAGCAGGGACCCACTGGACGGGCCACCAGTATTTTGCGAAAAAATCATTTCCCCTTGAATGATGGGACCCACCGGACGGGCCACCGTATTTCGCGAAAAAAACGTTCCCCCCGATGTCAGCTCGGACCCACCGGAAGTGCCTCCTTATTACGCACAAAAAAATGAATACTCCCCCGGCTAGCTGGGACCCACCTTGCTGGGAGGCTGACTTGTGGGCCTACTAAGTTGACGGGGATGAAGGGCTTTGTCAACTTAGTCAATATGAACGATTCTAGCTCCAGTAACCATACAATGTCCATCCAACGGCCGTAGTGCTTCTTCAACCTCTGGTCTTCTTGCTCCAGCCGCCCAAAGCAGCGTCGGTCGTGCCGCATGCTCCTGCCTCCCGTGGCCGGCTGTGCTGCCGCAGAGGCCTCACCGCCCCCTACTATTCCCATCGCTGGCCAGGCCCTGCGGCGACGGCAACCTCACACCGCAGCCGAACCAGTGAACCCTCGTAGTCCTCTCCGCGCGGGCTTCCACTACCGCATCGTCCCCTTCCTAGGCCTCACCGTCGTCCACCGCCGTGGTGCTCTCCGCGCAGCGTGGTCAACGTGGTTAAGGAACGACTTCCATCGGAAGAGTACTATACGTGGAGAGGCTGGCAGCTGGGTCCACGGCCACAGCCCAGTTTTTTTGTGATTTGCCAAGTAAGTTGCTTTGTCAGGCCTATTGGGCTGAAAATCTTTCAAGACGAGGAGAGCTTTCATTCGGCTGGCCGAGAAAATGGCCCATCAGTAATGAGAAATGGGTTGTACATTTTTAAGATACATCAAACCGGCAATTAGTTTCAAATATCTTTTTTTTCATTTCAAGATTTTAAATTACATTAATTTTTATGCGTGGAGAATTTGTTGGATTTTATACTGATATACATTTATTTTTAAAATCAGTTTGAATGTGAGTCGAAATTTCGGGATTAAAAACAGTTCGGACCGCACCGAAATATGCAAAATTTCATATAATTTTTTATCCGTTGCCACAATATGGGATGTAATGCTAACAAAAAGAATATGGGCTCCAAAAAAAACCTTAAGAATTAGCAAATGGGCTGTAAATTATTAGAAATAATGGCAGATGGGATGTATGTTGTTTTCCACAGATTTGAGGCTTTCCTAAAAAAAGGTTGACGCACAAGCACTGACTGTTGGATGTCCATCCAACGGCCGTCGTGCTTCTTCAATCTCTGCTCTTCCTGCGACAGCCGCTCAAACAAGCGTCGGCGGGACTGCCTGCTCCCTCCTCCTCGCGGTCGGCTGTGCTACCGCGCAGGCCTCACCGCCCGACCGTACTCCCATCGCTGGCCTAGCCATCCCTCTACTCACCCACACCTGCTGTTATTCTCCGGCGACGGCAGACGAACCAGTAAACCCTCGTATAGTCGTACTCCCCTTCGCTTGGGAAACAACTGCTGACTCTTCCCTGCCTCCGTGCCATCCCCTTCCTAAGCCTCGCCGTCGTCCACCACCGTGGTGCTCTCGGCGCGGCGTGGTCAACGTGGTCAAGGAACGACTTCCATCGGACGTGGACTGTACGTGGAGAGGCTGACAGATGGGTCCACGGCCGCAGCAAGGAAGTGCCTCCTTATTACGCGGAAAATAATGATTCCTCCACCTGACAGCTGGGACCCACCGGACGGGCCACTGCAAAAAAAACATTTCCCCCTGACTGCTGGGACCCACCATCTACATCTTCACACGCAAGGAAGTGCGTCCGGGCAAAAAACGATTCGCCCCCTGACTGCAGGGACCCACCAGCTACATCTTCGCAGGCAAGGAAGTGCCTGACAGTCGGGACCCACCTAGTCGAAGCGTACGTAGCGTTGTCATTCTGGTCGCAAACGTGTACGTACATACTGGTCAATGTAGAGGCGCGCACGTGTCGTAGTAGAGGCGCGCACGTAGCATGTACACGTACGTACAGCGGCCAGGGTGCAAGAAAGAAAATACGGCCACGTATGTGTACATACGGGCGGGGTCTCGAACGCCTACTCGTGCATACGTACGGCCAGGGCTCGTGTACATGGCTGGGTCAGAACGGAGAAACAGCGTCGTCGTCGTGTTCATGGGGAGGCAACGAAATGCGTCGTGTTCATGGGGAGGCAACGGAATGCATCGTGTTCATGGGGAGGCAACGGAATGCGTGGGAGCCAACCGGCTGGGTCGGAACAGAATGCGTGGTCGTGTTCATCGGGAGGGCTTGCACGGAATAGGCGATGGAAACGAGGCCTGGCGTACTGCAAAATGGAGGAAACGGCCTTGTGTTCGACCGACCACATTTGAAACGGGATCCTGTTCATCGGGAGGGGTCTGGCGTACCGCAAAACGGAGGAAACGGACCTCCTACGGTCAAAACAGGGGTCCTATTGATCGGAGGGGTGTGGCGTACCACAAAACAGACGAAACGGACTTGTGTTGGAGCGCTACGGTCGAAACGGGGGTCCTGTTCATCGGGAGGGGTGTGGCGTACCGCAAAACGGGACTCCACGGGATACTGTTCATCTTCACCGTCGACCCCTCCAGCCTCCACGAGCTACTGTTCATCCACCGTCGACCTCCTCCAGCCTCCACCTGCGACTGTTCATCCATGGGCTCCTGTTCATCCAGCCTCCACCGCGCGCTACTCCACTGGCTATTGTTCAACCAGCCCTCTCCACGGGCTACTGTTCATCCTGCCCTCCACCGTCTACTGTTCATCCTTCCCTCCACGGGGTGGTCCTGTTCATCCAGCCCTCCACGGGGTCCTGTTCATCCAGCCCGAACCGGCTCGATCGATCGGGGTCCTGTTCATCCACCCCCACCGGGAACTGCTCATCCAACCCCCCCCCCCAACGCTCACTATTCATCCAGAAGCAGCATCGATCGGCTTCAGTTAGCAGCAGTAGCGAAGGAATCGCTCGATCGGGTTCAGTTAACAACCATCGATCGATCGCTCGGGTTCAGTAACGCATAGCCTGCAGTGCAATCGCTCGGGTTCAGTTAGAGCCCAACGCCTCGCTCGGGTTTAGTTAGAGCCAACGCCTCGCACACACGCGCGTACGTGTACGAGAGAAACGCGCATCGCTCGGCCCCCGACCTCCCACCGTAACCGGGAACTCCCCGAAATTTTCCTCGCCCTCGCTTCTACCACGGTTTTTTTCCGTCATGGACGGCCCAAAGAATGTCATGCATCTGCGTCTCCGGCCCGCCCAGGACGAAAAGCCCATTTTCTGTCATGATTTTTATCATAGAAGTAGGAGCCCACCACATCTATGATGATACCGGGTTTTGTCATAATTATCGTCATAGAAGTGTCATATGTATGACAGAAAAAATTTGGTTCGGCCCAAAATGTCACGGATGTGTCTTTTTTTTGTAGTGATAGCAATACATAATCACCTACATTAAACTCACGCTTTTGTATCATTTTGTCATGCCATCTTTTAACCTTCTCTTTAAACAATTTGGCATTTTCATAGGCTTGGGTTCTCCATTCATCGAGTGAGCTAATGTCAAATAACCTTTTCTCACCGGCAAGGTGAAATCATAGTTGAGCTCTTTAATATCCCAATAAGCCTTATGTTCTAGTTCAAGAGGTAAGTGACATGCTTTTCCATAAACCATTTTATACGGAGACATACCCATAGGATTTTTATATGCAGATCTATAGGCCCATAATGCATCATCAAGTTTCTTGGACCAATTCTTTCCAGATCTATTAACAGTCTTTTGCAAAATTAATTTGAGTTCCCTATTACTCAATTCTACTTGACCACTAGACTGTGGGTGATAAGGAGATGCAATTCTATGATTAACATCATACTTAGCAAGCATTTTACGGAAAGCACCATGAATAAAATGGGAACCACCATCAGTCATTAGATATCTAGGGACTCCAAACCTCGGAAAAATAACTTCTTTAAGCATCTTAATAGAGGTGTTATGATCAGCACTACTAGTTGGAATAGCTTCTACCCACTTAGTAACGTAATCAACAGCAACTAAAATATGTGTATATCCATTAGAGGAAGGAAAAGGCCCCATATAATCAAAGCCCCAAACATCAAATGGTTCAATAACAAGTGAATAATTCATAGGCATTTCTTGACGTCTACTAATATTACCAATTCTTTGACATTCATCACAAGATAAGACAAACTTACGGGCATCCTTGAAGAGGGTAGGCTAACAAAAACCAGATTGTGATACCTTATGTGCAGTTCTATCTCCAGCATGGTGCCCTCCATAAGCCACGGAGTGACACTTGCGTAGGATCTGTTCCTGTTCATGCTCAGGTACACCATGTCTAATAATACCTTCTACTCCTTCTTTATAAAGATGTGGGTCATACCAAAAGTAGTGTCTCAAATCATAGAAAAACTTTTTCTTTTGCTGGTATGTGAAACTAGGTGGTAAAACTTAACAACAATGTAATTAGCATAATCAGCATACCATGGACCAGTGTGAGAAGCATTTATGACATTTAGTTGTTCATCAGGAAAGCTATCATCAATAGGTAGTGGGTCATCAAGAACATTTTCTAACCTAGACAAGTTGTCTGCAACGGGGTTCTCAGCTCCCTTTCTATCAACAGTATGCCAATCAAATTCTTGTAGCAAGAGAACCCATCTAATAAGTCTAGGTTTAGCATCTTGCTTTTCCATAAGATATTTAATAGCAGCATGATCCGTGTGAATAGTTACTTTAGAATCAACAATATAAGGTCTAAACTTATCACAAGAAAATACAACTTCTAAAAATTCTTTTTCAGTAGTGGCATAATTTCTCTAAGCATTGTCTAGAGTTTTACTAGCATATTGAATAACATTTAATTTCTTATCAACTCTTTGCCCTAGAATAGCACCTACAGCATAATCACTAGCATCACACATAATTTCAAAAGGTAAATTCCAATCAGGTGGCTGAACAATAGGTGCAGAGATCAATGCTTTCTTAAGTATTTCAAATGCTTCTACAAAATCATCATTAAAGACGAAAGGTATATCTTTTTATAATAAATTAGTCAGAGGCCGAGAAATTTTTGAGAACTCCTTAATGAACCTCCTATAAAAACTGGCATGACCAAGGAAACTTCTTATACCTTTGATGTCCTTGGGACACGGCATCTTTTCAATAGCATCAACTTTAGCTTTATCAACTTCAATGCCTCTTTCAGAAATTTTGTTCCCCAAGACAATACCTTCATTAACCATAAAGTGGCATTTCTCCCAATTCAAGACAAGGTTAGTTTCTTCACGTCTCTATAAAACTCGATCAAGGTTACTTAAGCAATCATCAAAAGAGGATCCATAAACGGAGAAATCATCCATGAATACCTCACATATCTTTTCACAAAAATCAAAAAATATAAGCAAAAGTACCAAAAGGGCAAGTAAAAGTGGTCATAGATTGATCATCAACTGATACAGGTATTTGAGAGAAACCAGAATAACCATCTAGAAAGCAAAAATGTGTATGTTTGGATAATATTTCTAGCATTTGATCAATAAAAGGTAAGGGGTAATGATCTTTTTACTAGCCTTATTTAATTTGCGGAAATCAATTACCATCCTATAACCTGTAATAATTCTTTGCGGTATCAATTCATCTTTATCATTAGGAACGACAGTAATACCTCCCATCTTAGGAACACAATGGACATGACTTACCCACTGACTATCAGCAACGGGATAAATTATACCTGCCTCAAGGAGCTTTAGTATTTCTTTTCTTACCACTTCTTTCATCTTAGGATTCAGCCGTCGTTGATGATCAATAACTGGTTTGGCATCTTTCTCAAAATTTATTTTGTGTTGACATAGAGTGGGACTAATGCCCTTAAGATCATCAAGAGTATATCCAATAGCAGCACGGTGCTTCTTCAGAGTTTTCAATAATTTTTCTTCCTCCTTCTTTGAAAGGTTAGCACTAATAATAATAGGATATATCTTCTTTTCATCAAGATAAGCATATTTAAGAGTATCAGGCAAAGGTTTAAGATCAAACACGGGATCACCCTTGCGTGGAGGAGGATCCCCTAAGATTTCAACAGGCAAGTTATGTTTCAGAATAGGTCCTTGTTTAAAGAACACTTCATCTATTTCCCTTCTTTCATTCATATACATATCATTTTCATGGTCTAGCAAATATTGTTCTAAAGGATCACTAGGAGGTACGGCAATAGAAGCAAGACCAATAATTTCATCTTTACTAGGAAATTCTTCTTCACGGTGTTGTCTACGAAATTTAGAGAAGTTGAACTCATGAGACATATCACCTAAACCAATAGTAATAACATCCTTTTTGCAGTCTATCCTAGCATTAATAGTGTTTAAGAAGGGTCTACCAAATATAATGGGGCAAAATCAATCTTGTGGGGAACCAAGAAAGAAAATCAGCAAGATATTTAGTTTTCCCACACAAGACTTCAACATCTCTAACAATCCCAATTGGTGAAATAGTATCTCTATTGGCAAGTTTAATTGTGACATCAATATCTTCTAACTCAGCAGGTGCAATATCATGCATAATTTCTTTGTATAAGTCAATAGGTATTGCACTAGCACTAGCACCCATATCACACAAGCCATGATAACAATGATCTCCTATTTTAACAGAAATAACAGGCATGCCTACCACTGGTCTATGTTTATCTTTAGCACAAGGTTTAGCAATTCTAGCAGTTTGATCATAGAAATAAATAACATGCCCATCAATATTATCACCAAGAGATCCTTAACAATAGCAATATTAGGTTCAACTTTAACTTGCTCAGGAGGTGTATAGGTTCTAATATTGCTTTTACGAACCACAATTGAAGCTTTAGCATGATCTTTTATCCTAACAGGAAAAGGTGGTTTCTCAACATAAGCAGTAGGAACAGTAGGATCATTATAAGTGATAATCTTTTCTTCAACTTTAATAGGTGCAGCTACTTTTACTTCTATGGGAGGATGATATTTAAACCACTTCTACTTAGGGAGATCAATATGAGTAGCAAAAGATTCATAGAAAGTTCCGGATGTGGGGCTCCGGCAAACCCTTAAGGTTCGAACACTAGGGTGCGCGCGAAGTCTTTCCCTCCTATCGATCTACCCTGTAGCTCGCTAAGATCTTGCGGACGAACTCGACGAACTCGCAACACAGAAAGACACAGGGTTTATACTGGTTCAGGCAACCGTTGTGGTGTAATGTCCTACTCCAGTGTGGTGGTGGTGGATTGCCTCTTGGGATGATGATGAACAATACAAGGGGAAGAACGGCCTCCTGAGGTTGAGGTGTTCTTGCGCGTAGGAACTTGTGTGTATCTCTGAGTCTGATGAGATCTCTCTCCTCTACTGTGGTGGCTAGTCCTATTTATAGAGGCCCTGGTCCTCTTCCCAAATATCGAGCGGGAAGGGAGCCAACAATGGCGGGCCAATTTGAAGGGGGACAGCTAGTACAAGCTATCCTGACAAAAGCGGTCTTCGCTTGCACAAAGCTCTGGTGGTGACGCTGTCTTGGGCTCCACGATGACCTCCATCTTACAGTCCATGGTATTGGTCTTGTTGCACCGAAATGGCAACCTTTGCCCGATGCCTCGGTACTCCGCGGCTGCGCTCGCCTCCTTTGCACCAAAGAGGAAACAAGGACGCTGCGCACGCTGGCGCCCTCCTGGCGCCCGCCTGGTGTCGATCGTCATGGCTCACGTCACGAGAGCCTCGTGAGGTTCGCCTCGCCTTGATATCTCCGCCCCTCGTGAGCCTTCCTGACACGGCCGCTCGGGAGGAGGTCTTGCGTCGTCCGCCTCGCGAGGGTCTTGGATGCTTTGTTGGTGAAGATGGGTCGTACGGCCGGCTGCTTGGCCATGTCGTGGGCCGCAGGCAGGCAAGTCTGGGGACCCCCGTTCCCAGAACGCCGACAGTAGCCCCCGGGCCCAAGGCGTGCTCGGTCTTGGCTTCGCGGCGAAGCCAAGGGTCAAGTTCGGAGCACCGCGGGCCCCAAAAGCCTGCGGCCTCGGTTGACCCGTGGCGGTTGATAGGTCGTGGGCGTCTCCGCTTCCCCAGACTGCCTCGATGACTGCACGACTTGACAAGTCCCTGCGACATGCAAGGGAAACCATCATTACCTGCGACCGTGGGAGACGTCGGTTGGCCTTCTCTTGCTATAAATGGGGAGGGGGCGGAGCCCCCGTTGCCCATCTCTTCCTCGCTTACTCGCTTCTTCTTTGCTTCATTGCTTGCAGTGCCTCCGATGGCCCCACGACGGAAGTTCTCTGCCGCCGAGAAGGGGAAGGCCCCTCGCGAGGGCCCCGGTTCCCCGGCGCCCAAGCGCGGTCGCCGCCGTCCGCGCAAGCACGCTGCGACCCCCGCCGTGGCCCACCATCGAGGCGGCGCCGTGGCATGCGAAGGGGACCGTCCCAACGATGGCGGTCCAGCTGACGAGGGGAGGCGCGCGATGGTGGCGCGGCCTCCCCGCCCGCGCTTCCATTCAGCGGAGGTGTTGCCGGAGTTTGTTCTCTGGTCGGAGAACCCGGCCGGCAAGTGGCTCCAGCTTCCGCGCTTCCTTGTTGATGAACTGCTGGCCCCTAGTCCAGGCGGGCTCTGGTTGCAGGTGGATGGTTGCTGCAGCAAGGCCTCCTGGGTCACGGTCGGGACTTCCGCCATGGGCAACAAAGCCCTGGCCTACGGCTGGTAGATGTTCGCCCGCGCGCGCGGCCTAGGCAGGCCGTGCACGCTCCACTTCAAGTACGACGGTGGGTCGACCCTCTATGTGAGGGTGTTCAGGGAAGATGGTCGCCGCGCCGGGTGCTGCCCCGAGACGAACGACGGTGAGGAGGTGCTCGGCCTTGGTGACGGTCGCGATGAGGATGAGGGCGAGCCTGCCCTTGGCGCCGACCGCGTCTCTTCCAGCTACGGTGGCTCTTCCTCCAGTGGCAACTCCAGCAGCGGTGGCTACAACCAACCGCCGCGCTGCCACGCCCGCTTCGAAGGAGGCAGCGGGTCATCTCGTTGCCGCGCCTCCGTGAAGTGCGAGGAGGGGTCTGGCTATGCTCGGGGCATCGCTAAGGGCCTGCCTCCGCGGATTGCTGAAACGCCGCTTTGTTTAGCTTTTTCCCTTTTTTCCTGGCGCGTTTGGGACGCCCTTTCCTTCGCGAGATGTCTGCGTTTGCTCAGAAACTGCAAAAAAATTGTTAGGGGTGCGCTAGAGGATTTTCCATTCACCCAAACCTTGACTTGGCGCTTTGTATCGTGGTACCCGAGGGGCACGAATTAGGAGAGATGCGCCAGCTTTCAGGCTCGAACGAGGGTGACTCGCAAGAAGGCAGAGAGAAGAAAAATGCTCATGAGGGCACTTGCCTAGCCCCCTCGTGAGGTATGCGAGAGAGAGATCATGAGAAAACTAGAGCCGAAAAACATGGTAAAAGGTGAAGGAACCAAATCAGCAAGGAACGCCAAAGGCAAACTCGATTAAGGAGAAGCGAGCCAACTACGAAAAGCAAATGAAAAGCCGCGTCCGGCACCTAATCTAGTCTTCAAGTCTTCTCACCAGCACTGAGCTAAGTGATGTCCACTAGGCGTGGGAGGGAGCCCGAGGGCCTAAGGCCGGCGCTCCTGAGACTCCGGGGCGTGTACAGCCCCAACTCATTATTACGTGAGAGTGTCACGGGCGGCGATTCTTAACAGGCACCGGGCCTTCTTCACAGGCAGCGGGCCTTCTTCACAGGCTCTAGGCCATTCTTCACAGGCTTTGGGCCTTTCTTCACAGGCTCTGGGCCTTGCTTCATGGGTAGAACTTCCGAAGGTGCTGGATGTTCAAGGTATTTTGGATAGGTGTCCCCTCTTGCGTCTCCAGGCGCACGGCGCTAGGCCTGGAGATGTGGACAACCCTGAATGGGCCCTCCCACATGGGTGAAAGCTTGTGCAACCCTTCCCTGGAGAGGACCCACCTCAGGACCAGGTAACCCATCTCAAGCATCTTGGAGCGAATATTGTGGCAGTGGTAACGCCGCAGTGCTTGCTGGTACCTTGCCACCCTTAATGCAGCTTCGCGACGACGTTCCTCCCCCAGCACGAGATCCATCCCCTGCATGGCGTCCTACTGCATTCCGTCGAATGCTAGAACCCACGCGGAGCGATGCTTGACCTCGTGAGGGAGGACTGCTTCAGCTCCGTAGACGAGGAAGAACGGAGTCTCGCCCATTGGCTCGGTAGCGGTGGTGCGGATGGACCACAGCACGGACTGGAGCTCGTCGTGCCAGCCCCTGTCGTGGGCCTCCAGCTTCTTCTTGAAGGTCCTGGTCTTGAGGCCCCTTAGGACCTCAGCGTTGGCACGCTTAGCCTGACCATTGCTCCTGGGGTGGGCAACCGAAGCGTAGCAGATCTGCGATCCAAGGTTAGCGCAGTAGGTTTTAAAGAGGTTACTAGTAAACTGCGAGCCGTTATCTGTGATGATGCGGTTGGGGACCCTGAAGCGGCTCACGAGGCCCTTAATGAACTTGACAGCAGAGCCGGCTGGAATGGTTCAGACGGCTTCCACTTCCGCCCACTTGGTGAACTTGTCGATGGCGACATAAAGATAACGGTAGCCCCCTGGTGCTCATGGGAACGGGCCTAGGATGTCTAGCCCCAAGACCGCGAACGGCCACGTGAGTGGGATGGTTTGGAGGCCCTGAGCAGGCTGATGGATTTGCTTAGCGTGGAATTGGAAAGCTTCGCAGGACTTCACCAGCTCGGTTGCATCGTTGAGTGCTGTGGGCCAATAGAATCCGTTGTGGAAGGCCTTGCCGACGAGGGTCCGTCATGATGAGTGATGTCCACAGTCCCCACCATGTATGTTAATCAGCAGCTCCCTCCCTTGATCGCTGGAGATGCAGCGCAGCGTGACATCGTTCGGCCGTTTCCTGTACAACTCGCCGTCTTGAATGCAGTTTGCCATGGCCTGTCGAGCCACGTGCTCCGCGTCTTCTTCCTTCTCCGGCAGTGTCCCGTGCGTCAGGTACTCCTTGAACTCCTTGGTCCAGCACTCCTCCTGGGGCTCGAGCGCCAAGAGTAGCCGAGCTCCTGAGGTTGGGCCGTAAGCTGGGGCTCCCGTGGCCGGGGACTGTGGGAGCTCCTCCCGAGGCTGAGTCGTGCTTGAAAGAGGTGGCGTAGCTGACGGCTTGAAGAGCCGCTCTTCGAAGACGCCGGGCTCTTGCGGTTGCCTCTTGGATGCTCTCTTGGCGATGTCATCGGCTTCCTTGTTGGTGCCCGAGGGCACGTGCTGCAGCTCCAAGCCTGAGAACTGCTTTTCCATTTTGCGCACCTCCGCAAGGTAGGCCTCCATGTGCTCGTCCTTTGGCTCGTACACTTTGTTGGAGAAGTTGACGAGGAGCTACGAGTCGCCTTTGACGGTAAGGCGCCTCACCCCTAGAGCCGCCGCAGCCTTTAGTCCGTCTATGAGGCCCTCGTATTCTGCGATATTTTTGGAGACCTTCTCGCCGTGCTAGAAGTAGAGTTGCACGGCATAGTAAAGCTTGTCCTGAGTGGGTGAGATGAGCACTGCTCCAGCCCCTGCGCCCTGGTGCACAAAGGCGCCATCAAAATACATGACCTGGTCGTATGGTGCCTCACTTCCTGGGGAGGTGGACCGGTCTTCTCCTTCCTCAACAGCCGGGGCATCTGTCCATTCTGCCACAAAATCGGCGAGCGCGGCTCCCTTGATGACCCTGGTGGTGCTGAACTCCAGCTGGAATGCTTGTAGCTCGATGTTCCATTCAACGACCCTTCCGGCTGAGTTTGGGCTCCTGAGTACCCTCTCCAATGGGTAAGATGAGACGACCTTGATGGGGTGCCCCTGGAAGTAGTGCAGCAGCTTGCGTGAGGCCACCAAGAGTGCGAGAAGGAGCTTTTGCAGCATGGGGTAGCGTGCCCTTGTGTCCCGCAGTACGGTGCTGACGAAGTACACCAGGTTCTCGGTGAGGGCTGGCATACTGTTGAGGCTCGGGTCTTGCAGAGATTGTGGCGTATCCTGAGGTGGAGGGTTTCCTGAGACTTGGCCATCCTCAAGAGTTTCCGCGACATTGCCCTGCCGAGCTTGATCTTCCGCCGCTGATGGCCCCGGCGTGCCTTCCTGACCCTGCGCTGCATCAGCTCTGGCTTGGCGCAGCACACCCTTGTCTTTGCGCTCCTCCCAAACCGCCACCAGCGCCGCGCTGGCGGAGTACGGGGTGGCGATGAGGTAGAGTACCAGAGGCTCGAGAGGTCAGGGCGCCACCATCACCGGGGGGCTGGTGAGGTATTTCTTGAGGTCTTAGAAGGCCCGGTCGGCCTCCGGTGCAGCCCAACCCGGCACAGCCCCCGGGCGCTTGCAGGCTGCCCCAATCTGACGGAAGAAAGGCTTGACGTGGCGATCTGAAGGAGGTGCTTGGGAGCCACCCAGCAGTGTCGCGACTGCGTGTTGTGCCGGCGCCGCGTAGCGCGCAGTGAAGAAGTCGCGGAGTTCCCCCCAGGACATCACCGTGGATCCCGGGAGGTTGAGCAGCCAAGCGCGCGGCTCGCCGGCGAGGGCCAGGGGGAACAAGTTTGCCATGATCTTGTCATCACCTCCAGCTTCGAGGATGGCCTCCTCGTATGCTAGCAGGAACAGTGTCGAGTCTGCCGTGCCATCATAACGCGGCGGCATCTCCGGCCTGAACTTGGCTGGCCACTGCACTCGCCGCAGAGCGGGGGCCAGGGCTCGGTACCCAGACTCCCTGCTACTGGTGCTGACTGCAGAGGTTGGTGGCGGGGCACCTGCCATGGGAGCGTAGTGCGGCGGTACGGGGCACTGGTTGGTGGAGAGAAGCCCCGGCGCACCCCTACCTGGCGTGCCAAATGTCGGATGTGGGGCTCCGGCAAACCCTTAAGGTTCGAACACTAGGGTGCGCGCGAAGTCTTTCCCTCCTATCGATCTACCCTGTAGCTCGCTAAGATCTTGCGGACGAACTCGACGAACTCGCAACACAGAAAGACACGGGGTTTATACTGGTTCGGGCCACCATTGTGGTGTAATACCCTACTCCAGTGTGGTGGTGGTGGATTGCCTCTTGGGCTGATGATGAACAATACAAGGGGAAGAACAGCCTCCTGAGGTTGAGGTGTTCTTGCGCGTAGGAACTTGTGTGTATCTCTAGGTCTGATGAGATCTCTCTCCTCTACTATGGTGGCTAGTCCTATTTATAGAGGCCATGGTCCTCTTCCCAAATATCGAGCGGGAAGGGAGCCAACAATGGCGGGCCAATTTGAAGGGGGGCAGCTAGTACAAGCTATCCGGATAAAAGCGGTCTTTGCCTACACCAAGCTCTGGTGGTGACGCCGTCTTGGGCTCCATGATGACCTCCATCTTGCAGTCCATGGTCTTGGTCTTGTTGCACCGAAATGGCAACCTTTGCCCGATGCCTCGGTACTCTGTGGCTGCGCTCGCCTCCTTTGCACCAAAGAGGAAACAAGGACGCTGCGCATGCTAGCGCCCGCCTGGTGCCCGCCTGGTGTCGATCGTCATGGCTCACGTCACGAGAGCCTCGTGAGGTTCGCCTCGCCTTGATATCTCTGCACCTCGCGAGCCTGCCTGACTAGGCCGCTCGGGAGGAGGTCTTGCGTCGTCCGCCTCGCGAGGCTTGGACCCTCGCGAGGGTCTTGGATGCTTGGTTGGTGAAGATGGGCCATACGTCCGGCTGCTTGGCCACGCCGTGGGCCGCAGGCAAGCAAGTCTGGGGACCCCCGTTCCCAGAACGCCGACAGAAAGAAGCTACTATTTCAGAGTCAAGTCCATATTTAGTGCTAAATTTACGGAAAACATCGGTATCCATAAAAGATTTAACACAATCAAACTTAGGTGTCATATCTGACTCCTTACCTTCATCGAGATCCCAATCTTCAGAGTTGCGTTTAATTCTTTCCAATAAATCCTTTTTAAATTCAATAGTCTTCATCATAAAAGAGCCAGTACAAGAAGTATCGAGCATGGTGCGATTGTTATCAGAAAGCCGAGCATAAAAATTTTGGATAATCATTTCTCTTGAGAGCTCATGATTGGGGCATGAATATAACATTGACTTAAGCCTCCCCCAAGCTTGAGCGATGCTTTCTCCTCCGCGAGGCCAAAAATTATATATGTAATTACGATCACGATGAACAAGATGCATAGGATAAAACTTCTGATGAAATTCCAATTTCAATCATTTGTAGTTCCATGATCCCATATCATCACATAGCCTATACCATGTCAATGCGTCTCCCTCCAAAGATAAAGGGAAGACCTTCTTCTTGATAACATCATCGGGCATACCTGCAAGCTTAAATAATCCACAAACTTCATCCACATATATTAGGTGCTCATCAGGATGTAATGTTCCATCTCCTGCAAAAGGATTAGCTAGCAGTTTTTTATCATACCCGAAGGAATTTCAAAGCAGACATTTTCATTTTCAGTAGGTTCAGTAGGTTGAGGAGAAACTCTTTGCTCTACTGGTCGGGGTGAAGATACCCCGAACAAGCTCCTCAAAGGATTACTTTCCATAGTAACAAGTGACAATAAATTTCAGCACACTATATAAATATTTCCTTACCAAATTCCACCTACCAAAGGCGCTTCACTCCCCGGCAATGGCGCAAGAAAAGAGTCTTGATGACCCACAAGTATAGGGGATCTATTGTAGTCCTTTAGATAAGTAAGAGTGTCGAACCCAACGAGGAGCGGAAGGAAATGATAAGCGGTTTTCAGCAAGGTATTCTCTGCAAGCACTGAAATTATAGGTAACAGATAGTTTTGTGATAAGATAATTTGTAACGAGCAACAAGTAACAAAAGTAAATAAAGTGCAGCAAGGTGGACAAATCCTTTTTGTAGCAAAGGACAAGCCTGGACAAACTCTTATATAGAGAAAAGCGCTCCCGAGGACACATGGGAATATCGTCAAGCTAGTTTTCATCACGTTCATATGATTCGCGTTCGGTACTTTGATAATTTGGTATGTGGGTGGACCGGTGCTTGGGTACTGTCCTTAATTGGACAAGCATCCCACTTATGATTAACCTCTATTGCAAGCATCCGCAACTACAACAAAAGTATTAAGGTAAATCTAACCATAGCATGACACATATGGATCCAAATCAGCCCCTTGCGAAGCAACGCATAAACTAGGGTTTAAGCTTCTGTCACTCTAGCAACCCATCATCTACTTATTACTTCCCAATGCCTTCCTCTAGGCCCAAATAATGGCGAAGTGTCATGTAGTCGACGTTCACATAACACCACTAGAGGAGAGGCAACATACATCTCATCAAAATATCGAACGAATACCAAATTCACATGACTACTAATAGCAAGACTTCCCCCATGTCCTCAGGAACAAACGTAACTATTCACAAATCATATTCATGTTCATAATTAGAGGAGTATTAATATGCATATAGGATCTGAACATATGATCTTCCACCAAATAAACCAAGTAGCATACTCTACAAGGAGTAATTAACACTACTAGCAACCCACAGGTACCAATCCCAGACTTGGAACAAGAATTGGATACAAGAGATGAACTAGGATTTGAGAGGAGATGGTGCTGGTGAAGATGTTGATGGAGATTGACCCCCTCTCAATGAGAGGATCGTTGATGATGACGATGGCGATGATTTCCCCCTCCTGGAGGGAAGTTTCCCCAACAGAACAGCTCCGCCAGAGCCCTAGATTGGTTCCGCCGATGTTCCGCCTCATGGCGGCGGAGTCTCGTCCCGAAAGCTTGCTTATGATTTTTTCTCATTGAAAGACTCCATATGGCAGAAGATGGGCATCGGAGGGCCACCACGGGGCCCACGAGACAGGGGGCGCGCCCCCACCCTCGTGGCTAGGGTGTGGCCCCCCTCTGGAACTTCTTGCACTCAGTATTTTTTATATATTCTGAAAATGACTTCTGTGAAGTTTCAGGACTTTTGGAGCCATGCAGAATAGGTCTCTAATATTAGCTCCTTTTCTAGCCCAGAATCCCAGCTGCCGGCATTCTCCCTCTTTATGTAAACCTTGTAAAATAATAGAGAATAGGCATAATATTGTAACATAATGTGTAATAACAACCCATAATGCAATAAATATCGATATAAAAGCATGATGCAAAATGGACGTATCAAAGGTGTGTGCGATATACAGCATACGGTTCGCTCGGATGAACTGTTCGTGATTAGGCAACACAAAAGAAACGGGGAGCCAGATGAAGGTGTGTGTGATATACGGCATGCGGTTCACTCGGATGAACTGTTTGCGTTGAGACAAGAGAACAGAAACGGTTCAATATAACAAGATGGGTGTGATACACGGCAGACAGGTCTGTAATCAGAAATGTGTACGAATACCGATAATAACAAAAACGGTCCCTAGTGTGGTCCGTGCTCATCTAATCATCATCTCCTTCTTGTGCTAGCTTGATGTTCCTATGCTAAGTTTCCATTAATTGATGGCGTTTTATGAACACGCCACCATTTCCCGCCATTTCCTCACCTATTTCCCGCCACCAAGCGATATTGCGCATAGGTGGCGCGTGACGCACGAAGGCGAAAAGCGCAGCCTATAGCACATCCACATTTTCCAAGCATGCCAACCCACCAAAGCGCCGCCTCTGCCATCAACCTCGTTGACAAGGAAAACAAGCAGGCGCCACGGCCCGTTGAGGCCGAGGCGCTCCCCGGCAACGCGATGGACGACGCCGTGATGGGCATCACCGTCAGGGTTGAGCAAACCTTTGGCGCATGGCGCTTGAGCGCCATGGATCAAGATAGGCATGTCAGCGCCGACAGGCTGCAGCTCACTGCATAACACGATCGATGGCGTGCCGCAGAGCAAGCTAGGCGTGTCCGCGCCGATAGGCTATGGCCTGCCGCACGGCGAGACCGTTGGAGTGCCGCAGAGCGAGAGGCGCGGCGTACCGCACAGCAAGAACGGATCCATCGATGTTTGCCTGTTGTCGACACGGCGTTGCAGCTGGGTACACGTCCGGTCAGTACCCCCATTCCTCACCAGGAGTGGGCAGAGGCCCTCAGCGCCGTACTTGCACCAGAGGCCGGCCGCGCCATACTTGCACCAGAGGCTGGCCGCACCGTACTTGCACCGGACGCCCGCCGCGCCGTTCGCATGGGTGCCGCCGCTCGCCTTGTCCGCAGCCCGCTGGATGCCAATGCGCTGGTCCATAGGCTCGATCGCCTCCTTGGCCTAGGTGTCCACCTAGGCACAGTAGAGGAACATGGCCGTCGCATCCTCGAGCTAGTGATCTCCGATGAAATAGCCAACTTGGAGCTCGAGATCGCGCTCCAGATGTACTGCGAGCGTGTCGACCGCTTGGACGAACACCTGCACGAGTTCAGGCAGAGCCAAGAGCTACCATAGGCAAGGGCTGCTGGTCATGGTCTCATGGACGCGTTTTATTTTGAAAAGTCGTTTCGAAGTGGATAGCTATGTATTCACAGGAATCATAGTATTGCTCCGTTTATTGCTTTGTTTCAATGTGTGTACTCTGTTTTCCATTCTTATATGTTCTGTTTCAACGTGTGTGTATACGCTTTCCATTCTGTATATGTGGATGATAACAGCTACATTCAAATTAGTATTCAAAAATAGATAGAAAACGGAATTCATAATATATATATATATATATTAATTGTTCATTAGTTCATCACAGAATATATATAATATCATCACATATACAAGATGATACTTAACTACTAGGTACAGTGCATAAAATTGAAAACGGACAATACTGAAACTAATAATCCCTCCTGGGGCCAGTATTCCGGCAGCCCCTCGCCAGCAGCTCCCTGGTGCGCGACATCTTCCCAGTGCGAAGGCAGTACTCTGGCTCCTCCGTCTCGCAGCGCTTGACATACCGATCTGCCTCTTGCTGGCGCACGCGCGCGGCCGATCTTGCCATTTCGTTGAGCGCCCACCGGAGCTCCTCATCGGTGGCACGCTGGAGCTTATCGGCCCACCTCCATGCAGCGACGAGGCGCCCAGCGCCTATGACCTTCCTCGCGAAGTACCCGTCCTCGTAAACCTCCTCGGCACGACAACACGCCCGCCCCCAAAGCTCCGCCGCCTCCTTTTTCCAGGCGGCATCACGGGCTACACAGGCCGCCTGGTACCTTGCTTCCTCCTCTGCCATCTCCTTCTTGACTGCCAGTTGCCTGGCTTTCTCAGCCGGCAGCAGCGACTTCCACAGACAAAGATTGTACTGGCCCCAAAACCAATCCAAAGTTGTGGGTCCAGCGCAACCTCGTCAGGCGGCGCGTAGGGGTCCTCGTCGCTGCTAATCGAGTGAGCGTCCTCGGGGCCGGCGACTCCTCGTTGGCGCATGGGAAGACCGGTGGCGCCATGGCAGAGATTTTAGAGAGAGAGAGAGAGGGCGAGCGAGGGGAGGATGTAGATGAGAATGCAGGCGGGATGACGTGAGCAAGGTAGTATTTATTGGCGGCTAGAATATAGATCGACAGGGACAGTACACACGCCGGTCGCCGGAATTTACGAGTACTGTTGTTTGAATTACACACGATTCCCGCAGCAAAATCCATGTGTGAACATAATAGTCAAAATTCGTGTGTGAACATAATAGCTAGTGGTTTCCAATGCAGAACCGTGTCTGATTAATGATCCCCGCCACTCACCTACCAAACCTCGAGCTGCGAGATAGAGTGCCAACCGTGTGGGGGTCGGTTGTCTTGCCAGATCTTTACATTTTCTTTTTTGAACACCAGATATTTACATCGTCTGATGATTTTTTAACTCGCACACAAGTACACAAAAATATGATTTTTCAAACCGCTATGGTTAGACGTTGCATGTAAATGTAGTTCAAATTTGAATTGCGGTCATTAAATGGTTAGAAAATCACTTAAATGTCTTTAAAAGGTCAAATGACCCCTGAAATTTTCCAAATTTTCACATGACAGTTGTATTAGTGCACGTTAAATGTAGAAAAGAATTGAGGCCGTAAGAGGAAGCTATCTCCCGTTCGTCATCAAACATGCATTGTTCGCTCTCGGAACCACGAACCTTCTAGTGAGTTGCTCCGGTTTGTGAGGGTGTGTGCCCAAACTTTCTTCAAACAAGCTAATTTTTTTACCACATCATCTTGGTGGCATGACATTAAATCAAGCAAGGTTTCATGTTTTTCTGATCATTTTTTAATTTTTTGGAATTAAAATGCCATGGCGCTCCATGCATGTGTGCCCATGCCTTGAGACCAATATGTTTGAAAATTCCTTCTAATTTACTGCACATGGAATTAACTCGCACACAAGTACACAAAAATATGATTTTTCAAACCATTATGGTTAGGCGTTGCATGTAGATGTAGTTCAAATTTGAATTGTGGTCATTAAATGCTAGAAAATCACTTAAATGTCTTTAAAAGGTCAAATGACCCCTGAAATTTTCAAAAATTTCACATGACAGTTGTATTAGTGCACGTTAGACGTAGAAAAAAATGAGGGCCGTAAGAGGAAGCTATCTCCCGTTCGTCATCAAACATGTATTGTTCCCTCTCGGAACCACGAACCTTCTAGTGAGTTGCTCCGGTTTGTGAGGGATGTGTGTCCAAACTTTTGTCAAACAGGCCAATTTTTTTACCACATCATCTTGGTGGCATGACATTAAATCAACCAATGTTTCATGTTTTCTGATCATTTTTTAATTTTTTGGAATTAAAATGCCATATCACTCCATGCATACGTATGCATGTGTCCATGTCGTGAGACCAATATGTTTGAAAATTCCTTCTAATTTACTGCACATGGAATTAACTTGCACATAAGTACACAGGTATGATTTTTCAAACCATTTTGGTTAGGCGTTGCATGTAGATGTAGTTCAAATTTGAATTTCAGTCATTAAATGGCTAGAAAATCACTTAAATGCCTTTAAAAGGTCAAATGACCACTAGAATTTTCGAAAATTTCACATTACAGTCGTAGTAGTGCAGGTTAGACGTAGAAAACAAATTGAAGGCCGTAAGAGGAAGCTATCTCCCATTCGTCATCAAACATGCATTGTTCCCTCTCGGAACCACGAGCCTTCTAGTGAGTAGCTCTGGTTTGTGAGGGGTGTGTGTCCAAACTTTCGTCAAACATGCCACTTTATTTACCACATCATCTTGGTGGCATGACATTACATCCACCAAGGTTTCATATTTTTCTGATCATTTTTTTATTTTTTGGAATTAAAATGCCATGTCACTCGTCCATGCATACGTATGCATATGTCCATGTCGTGAGACCAATATGTTTGAAAAATTCCTTCTAATTTACTGCACATGGAATTAACTCGCACACAGGTACACGGATATGATTTTTCAAACCGTTTTGATTAGGCATTGCATGTAGATGTAGTTCAAATTTGAATTACGGTCATTAACTGGAAAAATCACTTAAATGTCTTTAAATGGTCAAATAACCTCTAGAATTTTCAGAAATTTCACATTACAGTTGTAGTTGTGTAGCGACCAGACCTCAAACGGTCTGATCTCTGTGCTCCGGTGTCATCCCTGGATCAGTAATGCTGACACCACACAGTACTCGGAGGATTTATAACAGAGTAGCAATCACACACTTATTACATCGAGTGTCTCAAAAGAGAACTGATTACAATAAGCATGGCTTAAGGCCATCTAATAACGATAACAGCGGAAGGCTTGGAAGATAAGTGAGTCCATCAACTCCAACGGCATCACTGAGTATAGAACCATGACCTAAAACTCCTTAGTCGTCGTCTGAAAAGTCTGCAATATTAACGTTGCAGCCCGAAACGGGTCAGCACATGGAATATGCTGGCAAGGTAACACATAGAGAGTAATGGAATGAAACAGCTATACTATATGCATGTTTGGCTGGTGGAGAGCTCTATGGTTACAGTTTTGCGTAAAGCCAATTTTTGCCTACTACAAAGGAATAAATTTTATTTAACTATCATGGTAGTTGTTAAATATTGAGAATGGTTGACAGCATCCTCAATCCCAATTAAGCATCATCATTAACAAAACCCAACAAAATTTAATTTAGAGTAACATGTTGAGATTCACATGACAATCCAAGTACTAGATACTCAAAACGTCCATAACCGGGGACACGGCTAACCATGATTAGTTTATTACACTCTGCAGAGGTTTGCGCACTTTTCCCCACAAGACTCGATCGCCTCCGTTTGTTTTCTCGCACTACATGGTGTTTGAGAAGACGGATGACCGAGACATAGTCTTTCAGAAGCGCTAGCACCTTACGATGGATAGACCGTTACACCTACTTTCCCCTACATCTGCTAGTCTACCCTGTAAGAGTTCACATGACTTAATCAACTATGCTAGAGCCCATAATAGCTTGTGGCTGCACACGGAAGTTTCTAGTATGAATAATCTCATGATCCCTTTGAGCCTGGGTGGTGGTCCATAAGAAAAACAGGCAATCCTGGAATATCCAGTTACCTCAATCCACCCAGATGTGTGTTTAAGTTGCCACCTTAGATAAACCATTAATTAAGAAACTCACATCTGTCATGGATATCACTCACCCAATCCACGTCTACTAGCATAGCATGGCATAATAGGCAAACATAGAAGTAACTCCCAAAGGTTTGATAATATAACAGGTAATAGGTACTATCTCAACTACTTCCCATCCCACAATTTAATTAGATCCTAATCATGCAATGTGTGAGGATTGATCTAATGCAATAAAACTGGGTAGTAGAAAAGGTATGATCAAAGTGTTACTTGCCTTGCTGATGATCCATGAAACCTAGAGATTCGAAGTAACAGGCGGCGCACACGAGGCATTCTATCGCAGACAAACAAACAAGCATACAATAAGCACTCATCTAATGCACAGGTAAAACTCAAATAAGAGATCTAACCAGAAGGTTCAACTTAAGAACTCCGGTTGGCAAAAAGAATCAAATCAAACGAAGCAACGAAAGTCAAACGGCGATAGAAAACAACTTCGTTCTACTAATCTGGATCTAGGGCAATTTTTATAGTAGCAAAAACTTGTTTAAGTTGGTTAAACGGATAGAGGGTTTCGAGACGAAACTCCAGGTGCTTGAATCGCCTGATTCCGATAAACGAGCGAAAAGTTATACTAAAATGAAAATCGGATCAGAAATCGCGATCAGAAAAATCGCGGATTTAATTCAAAAAAAGAAAAATGATGAACGTTCGCTAGAACTAACGAACGGACAAACGCTCGCTAAATAAATAAATCGGAAAAACCAATCTATTTAAAAAACCGACGAAAAACCGATGGTTTTTCGGAAAAAACGGCGGCACGGATTTCAAGGCGGACCTCGGGCGGCGAGGCGGCGGCGACGGGCGGCGGCGGCGGCGCGAGCGGGCGGCGGCGGCGGCGCGAGCGGGCGGCGGCGGCGGCGCGAGCGGGTGGCGGCGGCGGCTCGGGCGGGGCTGGGGCGGGGCTAGGGTTTCGGCCCGGGGTGGGCCCGCTTATAAAGGCTAGTCGGGCCGGAGTCCCAGTCGGACACGGCCCGTAGGTCGGTGCGATTTTTTTTAATTACGCGCAGAAGAAAAATAAAAAGAAATACTAAACGGACTCCAAAAATCCTGAAAAAAATTTTACCGGGCTTCTAAAATCAAGCCGCACAAGGTGAACATTTATTTGGGGCCTAAATGCAATTTTGAAAAACGCACATTTTTCCTAAATTCAAATAAAATAACAAAAAACTCTGAAACAAAATCTTATTTGATTTTATTATTAAATCCTCAATATTTCTTTATTTTGGGAAAGTCATTTTATTCCCTCTCTCATATTTTTGTAATAGAAATAATTGATGATAAAATAAATAAAATCAAATTATCCTATTCTCAACATTTAAGAAAACTCAAATATGAAAATAACGAAACCCCCAACTCTCTCCGTGGGTCCTTGAGTTGCGTAGAATTTCTAGGATCAAAATCAAAAGCAAATAATATATGATATGCATTGATGATCTAATGTATAACATTCCAAATTGAAAATTTGGGATGTTACAAACCTACCCCCCTTAAGATGAATCTCGCCCTCGAGATTCAAGTTGGCTAGAAAATAGGTGAGGGTGGTCATTGAGCAAATATTCCTCTCGTTCCCAGGTGGCTTCATCGTCCGTGTGGTGGCTCCACTGAACTTTGCAAAACTTGATAACCTTGTTGCGAGTGACTCGGCTGGCAAACTCGAGAATCTTAATTGGTTTCTCCTCATAGGTCAAATCGTTATCCAACTGAATTGCTTCCAATGGCACTGTGTCTCTCAAGGGTATGTCAGCCATCTCCGCGTGGCACTTCTTTAACTGAGAAACGTGGAACACATCATGAACTCCTGACAATCCTTCGGGCAATTCCAACTTGTAGGCCATTTCTCCCATACGTTCCAATACTCGGTATGGTCCTACAAATCATGGCGCTAACTTTCCCTTAACACCAAAATGCTTTGTTCCCCGAAGTGGAGATACTCGAACATAAGCTCTATCTCCAACTTCGTAAATTGTCTCCTTATGTTTAGAATCTGCGTAGCTCTTCTGCATGGACTGAGCTACCTTGAGCCTATCGCGAATCAATTTCACCTTCTGTTCAGACTCTTTAATCAAATCAGGCCCAAACAACTGGCGGTCTCCGACTTCATCCCACGACAACGGTGTCCTGCACCTCTTTCCGTACAAGGCTTCAAAAGGGGCCATCTTTAAACTGGATTGATAGCTGTTGTTGTAAGAGAATTCTGCATATGGCAAATTGTCGTCCCAACTAGATCCATAATCTAGCGCACAAGCTCTCAGCATGTCCTCCAAAATCTGGTTGACTCTCTCGGTCTGTCCATCTGTCTGTGGATGAAAAGTTGTGCTGAACTCTAGCCTGGTACCCAAAGTTTCGTGCAACTGATTCTAGAACTTTGAGGTAAACTGGGTTCCTCTATCTGATACTATACTCCTCGGAACTCCATGTAAGCATACAATCCTGGTCATGTATATCTTTGCCAACTTAGCACTGGTGTAAGTGGTCTTTACCGGGATGAAATGAGCTACTTTCGTCAACCGATCAACTACAACCCAAATCGAGTCATAGCCTGAACGAGTCCTGGGTAATCCTGTGATAAAATCCATGCCTAACTTATCCCACTTCCATTCGGGTATCGGCAATGGTTGTAGCAATCCTGCTGGCTTCTGATGCTCTGCCTTCACTCTCTGACATACATCACAAACTGCTACATACTCCGCAATATCCTTCTTCATTCCAGTCCACCAAAAAATATCCTTCAAATCCAAATACATCTTGGTATTTCTTGGGTGAATCGAATATGGTGAATCGTGTGCCTCTTGCAGAATCAACTTCCTGATCTCCGGGTCATTGGGCACATAAACACGGTCTTTAAACCATAGGGTGTCGTGCTCATCCTCACGAAATCCTTTAGCCTTTCCTTCGCTCATTTTCTCCTTTATAGAGGCAATCTCCTTGTCAGTCTTCTGAGCTTCTCTGATTCTATCCATCAAAGTTTACTGAATCTCCAATGCTGCTACATGGCCTCTTGGAACTATTTCCAAACATAACTCTTGAAGATTTTTGGATAACTCCCTTGGTATTTCTCCCGTCATTAGTGTATTGACATGGCTTTTACGGCTCAATGCGTCAGCTACTACATTAGCCTTTCCGGGATGGTAATGCAATCTCATATCATAATCCTTGATGAGCTCCAACCATCTCCTTTGTCTGAGGTTTAACTCCTTCTGCGTGAAAATGTATTTCAAACTCTTGTGATCCGTGTACACCTCACAATGGTTTCCAATGAGGAAATGTCTCCATGTTTTCAATGCATGCACTACGGCTGCTAATTTCAAATCATGCGTAGCATAATTCAACTCATGAGGCTTAAGCTGTCTTGAGGCATATGAAACAACTCTCCCTTCCTGCATAAGCACTGCTCCAAGTCCTCAACGTGAAGCGTCGCAATACACCTCATAATCCTTGGTCTGGTCTGGCAAAATCAACACTGGTGAAGTAACCAAGCGTTTCTTCAACTCCTGGAAAACTAGCCTCACACTCCTCAGTCCGTATGAACTTGGTATCCTTCTTTAATAACTCTGTCATAGGCTTTGCAATCTTGGAGAAATTCTCAATGAATCTCCGGTAGTATCCTGCGAGTCCAAGAAAACTCCGTATCTCTCCAACCGTGGTTGGTGCTTCCCACTTGGTCATGGTATCAACTTTAGTGGGATCTACTGCTATACCTTCTCCGGATATAACGTGTCCGAGAAATCCAACTTCTTTCAACCAAAACTCACATTTGCTGAACTTGGCATACAACTGATGTTCTCTGAGCTTACCAAGTACCAAACGCAAATGTTCCTTATGCTCCTCTTCATTTTTCGAGTAAATTAGAATATCATCAATGAACACCACGACGAACTTATCCAAGAACTCCATAAACACTTTGTTCATCATGTTCATAAAATAGGCAGGTGCGTTAGTCAGACCAAATGACATAACGGTATACTCGTACAGCCCATACCTGGTGGTAAAAGCTGTCTTAGGAATATCATGTTCTCGAATCTTCAACTGGTGGTATCCTGATCGCAGATCGATCTTGGAAAATACCTTAGCTCCTTGCAATCGATCAAACAGATCATTAATCATTGGTAGTGGGTACTTGTTCTTAATCGTTACTTCATTCAACCCACGATAATCAACAACCATCCTTAACGATCCATCCTTCTTCTCCACTAGAAGTACTGGCGATCCCCAAGGTGAAGAACTTGGGCGAATATATCCCTTATCCAGTAACTCCTTAATCTGCTTCTTAATCTCCACCAAATCCTTTGCAGGCATCCTGTATGGTCTCTTCGATATTGGCCCTGTGCCTGGAAATAACTCAATCAAAAACTCAATGTCTCTATCCGGTGGCATGCCTGGCAACTCTTCTGGAAATACTTCAGGGAAATCCCTTACCACTGGTACTTCCTCCTGCACAACTCCTGTTAAACAATTTACTTGAGTCCCTTTTGGCACATGTCGGGATACATACTTGATCCTTCTTCCTTCTGGGGTACTAAGCAAAATTGACTTACTGGCGCAATCGATGTTTCCCCCATACATCGACAGCCAATCCATACCCAGAATTACATCCAATCCTTGTGATTCCAAAATGATCAAATCTGAGGGAAACACATGCCTACCTATACTCAATGGCACTTGAAAACATCCTTTACTGGCCGTATACTCCGCTCCCGGTGAGCTTACTAGCATAGGTGTTCTAAGAACCTTAGTGGGCAGGTTATACTTATCCACAAATCCCTTGATATGTATGAATGGGATGCACCAGTATCAAAAAGAACGAGCGCAGCAAATGACTTAACCAAAAACTTACCGATTACGGCATCCGGCTGCTCTTCAACCTCCTCCACGTTAATGTGGTTCACCTGTCCCCTGTTGAAAGGGTTCGGCTTCTTCCCAGAACTTCCATTGCCATTCTGGCCTTCAGGACATTCATTGGCATAATGTTCGGTCTTCTGACACTTAAAACAAGTGACTTGGCTCAGGTCCTTCTTGGCTCGGGTTGATGGGTTGGTGCGATTCTGGCCATTGCTTCCTCCATTCCCATTACCATTCTTGGTGCCATTGTGATTATGCGAGCTACCTCCTCCATGGGTATGCTGAAAATTTCCTCCTGGTCTAGGGGTAAAACGTGGCTTCTGCTGAGCTCCAGAATTGTACTTCCCTTGTCCATACTTCCTCTTGCGATTCTCCATTTGCTGCTGCTTGCCTTCAATCATAAGAGCACGGTCTACCAACTCCTGGTAGTTGTTGAAGGTTTCTACCATCAACTACATGCTCAACTCATCATTCAGTCCTTCCAGAAACTTCTCCTGCTTGGCTGCATCTATAGCAACGTCATCTGGGGCATAACGTGCTAATTTACTAAAGTCCTCCACATATTGGCCGACTGTCCATCCTCCTTGGCGCAAGTTGCGAAACTCACGCTTCTTCATGGCCATAGCTCCTGCTGAAACATGGGAAGTACGAAAGGCCTGCTGAAACTGGTCCTATGTGACAGTGTCGATAGGGAAAGTGGCTGTGAAATTCTCCCACCATGATGCTGCGGATCCTTCAAGCTGATGTGCGGCAAACTTCACCTTCTCCGCATTTGTGCATCCTGTTGTGGTCAACTCTCTAGCTGTCTTGCGGAGCCAATCATCTGCTACTATCGGCTCGGTGCTACTGGAAAACACCGGCGGATTCAGCCTAAGAAAACGGGCTAAGTGATCAACAGGTGGTGGTGGTGGTGGTGGGTTGTTGTTGTTGTTCCCCTGATTCTGATTCTGGACTAGCAACTGCATCAATGTGTTCTACTGCTGGATCAACTGGGTGAGCTCCGGTGGAAAGGTAAATCCGGGGTCACGTCTCAGAGGCATCTGAGGGTTTAGAAAAGATGAGATGTAAGAATAGAGGGGGTCTAAAGAGAAAACACTACCCATATGCACATGAGGCAAAAGCAAAAAATTCACTTCATTTAATCAAACAAGGGCATACAATCGATCTAACTATCGCAAAAGTGCTCGGACTACTATATTTACATGGTGGACTACTACTAATTATGAGGTGGTCTACTAGAAATATTCTTCGGTTGCAGACTCCATGATATCTGCTCCGGCTTCATCAACATAGTCATCATCGCTATCATCTGGGTCCGAGTCGGTGTCGTCGATGATGATGTAGTCTTCCGGGCGAATCTCCTTGGGTTCTTCGTCTTCATCTACTGGTGTAGGGTCTCCCATAAATATTGCTAGCTTCATTGTTAGGTCGGCATTCTTATCCACTAGTACTTCAATTTCCTCTTCATAATCTTCACGTATAGCTTTGAGTTCTTCCTCCGGTTCCTTGATTCTTGTCCTTGCCTTCTTCAGGTCTATCATGTCGGCGCACATCTGGTTCTCCTGTCGTCGAATGTGCTGGTTTAATTCCTGGATAAAAGCTGCAATTGATCTATCATTTCTGGTGCTGATCATCTCCCAGTGCTCATCTCGGCGCCCACAAATCTGGTAGATAGTATCCTTGAGATCATTGCGGTAAACTTCTCCAATGCATCCCATGGCGATGTGAGCTGCCATGCTCTTTCCTAGACTCCAAGTTGGTGCATCAAAAGAAAACTCTATGGGCTCAGTGACTGGCATGAACGTCCTTCCTGGAACTTGAACTTGAATCATCCAGCGCTCTTCTTCAGGTAAAGTGGCGTTGTAGGTTCCGATGAAGCAGGGTACTCCTATGTTCAGGTATCTCGTGACTTCCTTCAAGTGACGTCCAAAGGGTGTATCTTCATCCGGTTGCGTGAACTTGTTCCTTGCATCCGCCATCCTAAAGAGTAGAAAAGATGAGAGGTCAGAAGAGAAGAGGGTGAATAGTGATCTAGGTCTTTAGCTTAGTGGTCGTGTCCTACAGTCAGCGTGTGCTCTGATACCATCTCTGTAGCGACCAGACCTCAAATGGTCTGATCTCTGTGCTCCGGTGTCATCCCTGGATCAGTAATGCTGACACCACACAGTACTCGGAGGATTTATAACAGAGTAGCAATCACACACTTATTATATCGAGTGTCTCAAAAGAGAACTTATTACAATAAGCATGGCTTAAGGCCATCTAATAACGATAACAGCGGAAGGATTGGAAGATAAGTGAGTCCATCAACTCCAAGGGCATCACTGAGTATAGAACCACGACCTAAAACTCCTTAGTCGTCGTCTAAAAAGTCTGCAACATTAACGTTGCAGCCCGAAACGGGTCAGCACATGGAATATGCTGGCAAGGTAACACATAGAGAGTAATGGAATGAAACAGCTATACTATATGCATGTTTGGCTGGTGGAGAGCTCTATGGTTACAGTTTTGCGTAAAGCCAATTTTTCCCTACTACAAAGGAATAAATTTTATTTAACTATCATGGTAGTTGTTAAACATTGAGAATGGTTGACAGCATCCTCACCAATTAAGCATCATCATTAACAGAACCCAACAAAATTTAATTTAGAGTAACATGTTGAGATTCACATGACAACCCAAGTACTAGATACTCAAAACATCCATAACCGGGGACACGGATAACCATGATTACTTTATTACACTCTGCAGAGGTTTGTGCACGTTTCCCCACAAGACTCGATCGCCTCCGTTTGTTTTCTCGCACTACATGGTGTTTGAGAAGACGGATGACTGAGACATAGTCTTTCAGAAGCGCTAGCACCTTACGATGGATAGACCGTTACACCTACTTTCCCCTACATCTGCTAGTCTACCCTCTAAGAGTTCGCACGACTTAATCAACTATGCTAGAGCCCATAATATCTTGTTGCTGCACACGGAAGTTTCTAGTATGAATAATCTCATGATCCCTTTGAGTCTGGGTGGTGGTCCATAAGAAAAACAGGTAATCCTGGAATATCCAGGTACCTCAATCCACCCAGATGTGTGTTTAAGTTGCCACCTTAGATAAACCATTAATTAAGAAACTCACATCTATCATGGATATCACTCACCCAATACACGTCTACTAGCATAGCATGGCATAATAGGCAAACGTAGAAGTAACTCCCAAAGGTTTGATAATATAACAGGTAATACGTACTATCTCAACTACTTCCCATCCCACAATTTAATTAGATCCTAATCATGCAATGTGTGAGGATTGATCTAATGCAATAAAACTGGGTAGTAGAAAAGGTATGATCAAAGTGTTACTTGCCTTGCTGATGATCCGCGAAACCTAGATATTCGAAGTAACAGGCGGCGCACTCCGGGTATTCTATCGCAGACAAACAAACAAGCATACAATAAGCACTCATCTAATGCACAGGTAAAACTCAAATAAGAGATCTAACCAGAAGGTTCAACTTGAGAACTCCGGTTGGCAAAAAGAATCAAATCAAACGAAGCAACCAAAGTCAAACGGCGAAAGAAAACAACTTCGTTCTACTAATCTGGATCTAGGGCAATTTTTACAGTAGCAAAAACTTATTTAAGTTGGTTAAACGGATAGAGGGTTTCGAGACGAAACTGCAGGCGCTTGAATCGCCTGATTCCGATAAATGAGCGAAAAGTTATAGCAAAACGAAAATCGGATCACAAATCGCGATCAGAAAAATCGCGGATTTAATCCGAGAAAAAGAAAAACGACGAATATTCGCTAGAACGAACGAACGGACGAACGCTCGCTAAATAAATAAATCGGAAAAACCGATCTATTTAAAAAAACCGAAACTAAAAAAATCGACGAAAAACCGACGGTTTTTCGAGAGAAAAAAACGGCGGCACGGATTTCGAGGCGGACCTCGGGCGGCGGGTCGGCGAGGCGGCGGCGGCGCGAGCGGGCGGCGGCGGCGGCGGCTCGGGCGGGGCTGGGGCGGGGCTAGGGTTTCGGCCCGGGGTGGGCTGGCTTATAAAGGCTAGTCGGGCCGGAGTCCCGGTCGGACACGGCCCGTAGGTCGGTGCAATTTTTGTTTTTAATTACGCGTAGAAGAAAAATAAAAACAAATACTAAACGGACTCCAAAAATTCCGAAATAAATTTTCCCGGGCTTCTAAAATCAAGCCACACAAGGTGAACATTTATTTGGGGCCTAAATGCAATTTTGGAAAACGCACATTTTTCCTAAATTCAAATAAAATAATGAAAAACTCCGAAACAAAATCTTATTTGATTTTATTATTAAATCCTCAATATTTCTTTATTTTGGGAAAGTCATTTTATTCCCTCTCTCATATTTTTGTAATAGAAATAAATGATGATAAAATAAATAAAATCAAATGATCCTATTTTCAAAATTTGAGAAAACTCAAATATGAAAATAACGAAATCCCCAACTCTCTCCGTGGGTCCTTGAGTTGCGTAGAATTTCTTGGATCAAAATCAAATGCAAATAATATATAATATGCATTGATGATCTAATGTATAACATTCCAAATTGAAAATTTGGGATGTTACAAGTTGTGCACGTTAGACGTAGAAAAAAATTGAAGGTCGTAAGAGGAAGCTATCTCCCGTTCGTCATCAAACATGCATTGTTCCCTCTCGGAACCACGAGCCTTCTAGTGAGTTGCTCTGGTTTGTGAGGGATGTGTGCCAAAACTTTCGTCAAACATGCCAATTTTTTTACCACATCATCTTGGTGGCATGACATTACATCAACCAAGGTTTCATGTGTTTCTGATTTTTTTTTATTTTTTGGAATTAAAATGCCATGTCACTCCATGCATACATATGCATGTGTCCATGTCGTGAGACAAATATGTTTGAAAATTCCTTCTAATTTACTGCACATGGAATTATCTCGTACACAAGTACACAAATATGATTTGTCAAACCGTTATGGTTAAGCGTTGCATGTAGATGTAGTTCAAATTTGAATTAAATGGTTAAAAAATCACTTAAATGTCTTTAAAAGGTCAAATGACCCCTAGAATTTTCCAAATTTTCACATTAAAATTGTAGTTGTGCATGTTAAACATAGAAAAAATTGAATGCCGTAAGAGGAAGCTATCTCCTGTTCGTCATCGAACATGCATTGTTCCCTGTCGGAACCATGAGCCTTCTAGTGAGTTGCTCTGGTTTGTGAGGGGTGTTTGTCCAAACTTTCGTCAAACATGCCAAAAAAATGTCCACATCATCTTGGTGGCATGACATTACATCAACCAAGGCTTCATGTGTTTCTGGTTTTTTTGGAATTAAAATGCCGTGTCACTCCATGCTTAATTGTGTCATAGCCGTTAGACCAATATGTTTGAAAATTCCTTCCAGTTTACTACACATGAAATTAAATTGCACACAAGTACACAAAATATGAGTTTTCAAACCGTTATGGTTAGTTGTTGCATGTACATGTAGTTCAAATTTCAATTACGGTCATTAAATGGCTAGAAAATCACTTAAATGTCTTAAAAGGTCAAATGACCCCTGAAATTTTCCAAAATTTGACATGACAGTTGTATTAGTACTACAAAATTTCTCGTACATTTAAAACACCATCTGTTGCCACCGTACTCCAAATTTGTCTTTCACAGCTAATAAAAAATATCTACAACATCACACATAGTTGTTTTCTAGGAACCGTTTGCGATGAAAATATCTGGGTCTATTTAAGTCTCCCTCCTTAAGCTTCGCCGGCTCGTCTGCTCCAGTGTCGGCAACCCCCGAATCCACGAATCCCGACCCCCCATTCCCGCACCCCCTTCTTGCAAAGATGACGTCGTGGAAACGCTTCGTGAAGGCATGTATGATGGTCGCATCCCCCCCGAGCACCGTCGCCTGTGCCGAGAGCGCGGCCGCCTACGCCGAGAGTGCCGCCGCATCCGCATTGAGCGCGGCCGCTTCTGCCGAGAGGGCATCTGCGGCAGCCGAGATGGCTATAGCTGCTGCTGGGACGGCAGCTGCAAACACCGAGAGCGCTCGAGCTGCCATCCGTGCCGCCGATGTCGCCATGGCCCGGGTCGAGGCCATCCACGCCAAGATCGAGGATGTACACACCAAGATATTCTAGGCCACCTCAGACTCTAGCATGCAACCCACGTCTGAAAAGGCGGCGGTGGTCATGGAGCACCTGCTTCCTCATGAGGTCGCCGAGTGGGAGCTGGAGATGCAGGAGGCAGCAGAGATCGAGGAGCGTCGGGAGGAGGAGTTGCGGGTGGCCGAGGTCAAGGTAGAGAAGAGTCTGTCCGTCGAGCAATCGGCGATGGAGTACCAACGCGAGCTCTCGCGTAGCCACTACTACGAGTACTACAACCTTGAGGGCGGCGCCGAGGACGAGGATGAGGATGCGGTCGACTTCAGCAGGGGGGGCGCGGAGTCCACCAACGGTGGCATGTCGCCAGGACAAGTCATCGACGTCTCATCTCACACCGGCGATGCATAGGCCGGCGCGGTGGCCGATTTGTTAAAATTATGCATACTTAGGCTTTGTTTTTAATGCTGGTCTTTTTTTAGAGCAATGTTTAGGTCAACTGGCTCTGTTTTATTACTAAAATTGCTCGATTCAGTAAGTGTGGTTTGTCTGTTGTACGCTCTTTTGTGTGCCCAAATTAGCAAGCGATGTTAAATTATGCAATGACGTACCCGGGGAAATTTCCACCAAAATTTGACTTATCAAACTCATCCCATGCGCATAAAGCAGAAGAATAATTTATGATGCACACAATCGTTCAAAGTGAAAGGTCCGGCGGCACCGCGTGCAAAGTTTCCCTCCACATTTTCAAAATTTTGGCCTACCGCCAAAATATCTACCCCCGCCCCCTTCCCCACCCCCTTTTCTCCCCGACCACAAGTCACATTTCCCCTGTTTCCTCCTTCCTTCCTTCCTTTCTTTCTAAGCTATAGCCGCTTCCTCGCTCTCGCCGTCTCGCATCCTACCGTCGGGGTCGCCATGGTCTTCTTCAAAGACCTCTCCAGCGGTTGCTCCTCCGGTGATGACTCCTTCACCACCTGGGTATGCCTCTCTTCTCTCTCTCGGGCTATGACTTGGAATGAATGAGTTTTACCCATCGGTCGATTTGAGTCATTTCTTCCTCATGTAGCTCCCTAGGACCATCAGTGGCAACGAATGGATCAGGGTGGCTGAAGATCTATCTGCTCATTGTCACCATCAATCTCCATGCGTGAAGATAGTTGAGTTTGATTCTGTGGACAGTGGGAGGAAGTTTCTGGCATGTGCAGAGAAGGTTAGACCCTCTTTCGTTGTTACAAATCATTTGTTAGATGTGATTCAGACACTGTCACGGTCCCAACCCATTCATACCACACCTTCAACCAAACGCATCCTAAGACAGTGTCACAGTTTGTACCTAGTATCTTAAATTTTTGCCATCTCATCAGCGGTGCCATTAGAAAATTATTTGGCACCGCTTCAGCAGTTTGTGCAGCCAACTTTGTTCCACACATCCAAGCAGCCAAGAAGTAAAATACTAAATCTTTATGGCACAAAGGAATTGGGCATCGGAGCAACTACGTGCTCCGGAGTCTGGATCCCTGTTTTTTTCCGCTGCATCAGCTCGCCAATCCAGAGCACCGGTGTGAGATGTAGCAACAGTTGTCTTTACCCCAGTTTTGGCATACATTGTGGATGGCCTTAGTGCTATTAGTTCTATGTTACTAATTGTGCATGTACACACATGTTAGTATCAATTTGATGTCATCCAAACACTGTCTCTATGATGTTGCAGTTATATTTACCTTCCTCATAAAATGTTCAATTTGTTATTTATTATACATGAGTATGAACTTGTAGCGTCATTGTAGTTAATTATAGCTTCTGATGTTCCAGAATTTGGTTGTTGTCTCAGTACCAATTATTTCATTTGCACATTGATCTTTTTGAGAAGATATGTCATAATTAACATGTTTCTTTAGTTTTTCAAAATAAGCATTGTTGATTTTATATGTTGCTATAAACCCATTTCCCCTATAATTGTTACTGATCTAGTTTTAAATATTATAGGATGAACGGAAGTGTTCTTACTTGGAGTGGGTTGATCAAGAGTGGCCATGGTCTTTGAAGATGTGCCTAGCGAAGCTCTGGAGCATGTATGAGGAAGAGAACAGACGTAGGCTTAGAGAAACTGTTGTCAGCGCTAAAGAATATTTGAAGATGCGAGATAAAAAGTTGAAGATGGAGAATGAGCTCGGATTTTTTAAATCAGACTTTGCTAAGATGGTGTTGGCAAAGGAGGAGGTACTTTCCCAGTTGGCCCGTGCAAAACAGGTTCTTACTAAACTGAAAGCAGAGGTGGATAAGACGAGTCTGGATGATCTCGATTAGGGAAATGAATATATTATTCTTATGAAGTTGAACTAGCTATATGTTGTACCGTGTTGTTTTCATGTAGCTGCCGTACTGTGATGTTATAATATATTTATGTGCCTGATATGAAATTGGCAAACAGCTGTTCGATATGAAATGTGAATTTGCGTAATACTGGAATTATTAATTGTAAACTAATAAACCTGCTAAATGTGTCATGGACCTTTGCAAACGGTTCTAGCGATAAAAGCGCTTGCGATGGATAGTCCAATGCCACACAGTCTTCATCAAATCATGTGTGATATAGTTGATAAAAGCAGACAGTTAACCAAGTCAGACCGTGTGTGATAGTTACACCATTCACACATGAGCTTACAAATAAAACTGTGTGGGATGTACGTACGAACGGAAACGTTTTCCCTGGATTGACTGTGTGGAATGTACATAAGAACGGAAACGTATTCCTTGGATTGACTGTGTGTGATATACATACGAACAGAAATGTTTTTCTGGATTCACCGTGTGGGATGTACATACCTATGGAAATGATTTTCTTGGATTGCCGTGTGGGATGTACATACCTACGAAAATGATTGGGTTTCGATGCATCGCCCGATCGCACACGGCCCTAGCCTGTGTCCCAGGAGGGCCTATCCCCGACGATTTCTGGGTCGTGTGGGAAGGACCCCCTATCGCCCAGACTCACTTGGCGACGGTTTCAAATGCCATCGCGGAAAGGGGTTAAAAACCGTTTGTTTAGGACCGACGCGCACCAATGATGGGGGCACCGCATGTTCTTTCAATAGAGACATTAATTCAAAGTACTTTCATTGATCCGTCCAACAAATACATCAGGTTTAAAGGCCCTTGTGTGAACCCATGACATTATCAAACTACTCACACATGGAGATCAGATCACATTGAAAACACATCATTAAGATAGATTGATTGATAATATGTCTTACAATGGATGTCATGTGTGATACATGATTACAAGTATGACTAGATTGTTGTGAACTATGATGGTGATGAAGGTTGTGTCCATGGAGATGGGAAAATGGCGGCGGCTAGGGTTGATGGAGATGGCTATGATCATGATGATGAAGACCAGCTTGTCCTGCGATGTTCTATTGCTCATTTGGCATCGGTTTGTAACATCCTGACTTTTGGCTCTTTTTTTTCTTGTGCAGTTGGTTTTTATTTGCCTTTTCCCCTGGCTCTTTCTTGAATTGACTTACTTGGACTTAGCAAACTGAAAACACTTGAAATTTGGGATAGCAACGACCCACCACTAGTATCTAACCCTCTAACCTTTCTCTCTCCAATGTTTCCTCCCCAAGCTTTCTTTTATGTTTATTCCTTTTCAGAAAAGAATAAGAGCTCTTTAGGCACTTGAGTTGTGAAGCAATTACCTCTTCCTCTCTTCTAAAAATTTTCAATTAATTCACACAATGCCTATAGGTCCTAAAACCACTAGAAATGCATCCAAACCACTATGAAGTTTTTTCATTGGATTCCCTCTTCATCAAACCCATTTCTAGCCAATTCCAACGTTACATTGCAAGTACCATTTATATTACTCTACAATTGTTGTAATTTGGTGAAGTTGATCACCTTAGTAACTAACAGAGGACACCCAAAGACCGGACCAAAATCTCACTCCCTCCTCTCCCAACACAACACAAACACTTAGTGTCCAAAGACTTTTAAAAGGTCCAGTTTGCATTACAAATCACCCTGGCCCCATCTTCAGCCTCACACGCGACTGGTACACCCCTAGCTACTAGACAAAGCCATGCACATCCATGGCTACCCAGGGCGCAAATGCATTGGTGATCAGGGGTTGGCATGCCATAGCGCACGCTCTACGCAGCGCCCGGCCCCTGGCCATGCGGCTGAAGCCAACAACGTGTACCCGACACCCAAGTCCACTGCAACCCTCCCCTCGTGTGCTCGAACCCCCGAAGGATCGAGCCAACGGCACTCTGGCCAGGTCCCCTCCCCCCAAGCATGACCATGGACAAGGCCACTGTTCGTCCGTGATCCTACCGCTGTCGTGATGCACTAGGCCGGCGCAGGAGCTTAGCAGCTTCCTCGCAGACCCCCATGACTCACCTGAGCCCCGGGCGAAGCTAGTCGTAGGCCGATGCAGTCCCTGCTGGCTGCGAGCGCGAAGCACGGTGGCGCCATGGTCCCGGCACCTCGGCTGGGCCTATAAATGCCACCCAAGCGCTCGTACTCCTCACACCCTCTCTACTCCTTCCCCTCGACTCCCTAATCACGTAGAATCTCCTCACCACAGCCCCTAACCAATGAATCGAGCCAAGCACCGCCGCTCGAGCCTCACCGCCGTCAGCCCCACCCATGGCCCCTAGGACCAAACCACTGCCACCAAGAGAACTCCCATAACCCACTGACCTGGCCCACCTCCTAAGTCAACCCAATTAGAGCCCCCTCGCCCAAGTTCCTTCTCTCCCGAAGACCGCTGCCGCCAGAGAAGAAGAAGATGACGCCATCCATCCACCTCAGGAGCAACGAGGGGTACGAAGAGAACCGTCACGAAGCATTCTCTCCAACAAGCTCACCCACGTAAGCCAACGAGATCTCCACATCGAAGAACCATCGTCGGTGAGCCGTCGTTACCCTCGGTTGGGTTGTAAAAAGAAAACCTCATGGCTGGCCCCCACTCGTCAGAGACTCACTTAAGTTCCGAAGTGGTATGTTGGCAGAGGCGTATTCGAAAAATATTGCTTCGACGTCGCCCACCCTGGGAATTTCTAATTTTAGTTTAAAACTGTTTTTAAAATCTTCTATTGATTCCACTTTGACCAGGAATAACTCCTAAGCCATAAGTCCAATCAAGTTGATTCTTTTTTCATTATTTTCCTTATTCATTTCTCCTTTTGTTGGCAAAGTTTGGAATTTGTTTGACATGTCTAGAATTTCTAGACAAAGTTTTAGTATTTTTCTTTATATTGAAAACTATTTCCAGAGAGAAATAATTCAGGAGGTGAAGACTAGGAGTTTTTTGACCCTCCACTTGAGCAAGGGAAGCCACCACATCTGTTTGCTTGTGGCAATGCAAGGTGTGGGTTCAAATTTGCATTTTTTTTCTCTTTTATTCATTTTTGTTTGCACTTACTTGGCTTGCTACGCCTGTGTCAATATTTGTGTAGAGCTTAGAATTGAAGTTTAGTATTACACTAGTGAAGTAACCATTGGAGTTGGCTTAAACATGCTTTAGTCTCATCAAAGTAGGCATTTATGGTTAAACCGGTAATTGCTTTCAACAACATAAATCTTGAATGAAAGGGATGACACCACTTCGTGGAAAGACTTTAGCACTGGTGAATTGTTCTAGATCCACGGGAATGAATAGGGTTTGTTTTACTTTAAAGTTAGGTAAGTATAATCTAACCCATTGATTGGTCAGTTTATAGTGCCGCGGAACTGAACCTTTCCGTACAACCACATTTTCCTGAGTGTGAAGGTCTTGTTTTCACTTATAGTTGTGTATCTTTTGTGTGTCTCCAAAGAGGAAAGTTGGGATGGGTAGAATTCCTTTCCCAGGAAGTTGTCATCCAGTCAAGAGAGCCTGCGTTGGTAGATGTGCACAAAAAAGTTGATAGATTCTCGGGGGGGGGGGGGGGGGGGGGGGGGGGGGGGGGGGATAATGGTGCCATGGAGTGGCAGGGTCCAGATCCTCTCACCCAAGGCTAGCCTGCGGGAGGTCGGAGACACGGTTAGAGTGCCATGCTATAAGTGACATATGTTGGACTGAGAGTCCATGGTGTGGGTAAAGTGTGCAGCCTCTGCAGAGTGTGTGTTAAATCTATTCGACTAGCCAAGTCCCTGGTAATGGGACATCGTTTGGGTTAAGTCAGACTATTTGACCAATCACCCTAATAAGTTAAGTGTTGAAAAGTTGTTGAGACAAGAGGAACAATCACATGGGGTGATCTTTTGGTGAAAGTTGGATAATCGGGGATCATGTCGGAGAAAGGATCCATGGGATGTTAAACGAGCAGACTAAGTTTTACAATGGTTATGTCAGTAGTTGTAATACAAGTATTTAACATGTTGTTGTATTTTATTTGCCCTGTTCTTGCTTGCTTGCTTTTTTGGATTGTTTGTGCGCTTGTGAGTACATTCAAAGTAATCACATGTCTTATCATGCTAGATGCAGGAGAACCAAATAGAAGGACGTTGAGAGTGTGAACTAGATCGTGTCCTAGCAGTGTCCCTATGTACGAGCCCCACCACCGTTACGCTTTCCATTGTGTTATACCGATTCCACCACTAGTACTTCCGTAGCAAATAGATCAAAGAATAACAATATGAGCTCAGTTGCTCCTATTATACTCCCTTGATGAGCAAGAGTATTGTACCCTAACTCTTTGTACGATTAAGTACTCTATCGTATCGTGGTTTTATCTGTATCAAGCTATATCGTGTTTCAGAAGACATAGATATTTGTGTTGAAACACGAGGCATTCGGTTCTTCGAATCAGGGTGCCACATGGCCCCTTTATAGGTTGTTCAGGTGGATCAAACGCATTGGTGTCCACGCCATACGACCGCTCAACGAGCGGGCACAGTCATATGAAGTGTCGTTTTGCTCTGTTTCTTCTGGTGCCCATCCCACTTGATCTCATCTATCTCCACTTTACTCATTTTCATGTATTGTCTTGATTTCGTCCATAAATAACCCATTTCATGTGGAAGCAAAATAAAGATAGGATATTTGGAATCCTATGCATTCATTAGTCATTAGTATCAATATCAGAGCGAATATCTCGGTTTTAACGAAATATATCAGCGTAACTCATGTTAGAGGAGTGTAAAAACAACACTCATCACCATCTCATAGATAATCAGGTATGTATTCCAGTACTTCAACCATTCCGGCATTGACGGCAATAGCATCAAATAATTTTGTCTCCACATTTTTCTCCGGCCTGCAGTGCATGCGCCACCGGATCCAACACCAAGATCTGGTGGGCAAGTTGGTCTTCGCCGCCAACAGATTGGTCCTTACCGTGGTGGTGGCGGCAGTATTCAATGTATCCGGTCTAGTTTGGCCTCTTGTTCAGTTTTGGCTATGGGGATGTCGTCAGGTCGAGCGATAAGATCATGTGGACATGTTTGTTTTCCCACTATGAAAACATTGGGAGTTGGTTGCGTCTTCGTCGGGTCATTGCAGCTTTGGCAGTAACTTCATCGATTGGGTTATTACATCGAATCGGAGGGACGACTAGGTATGATCGACCCGGCTCGTCTTTTTCTCCGGGCTTACAATCATCCAGACCAATGTCGCCGACGCTTCTCTCCAGAGATCGTGACTTCCCTGCTACCTGTGTGGATACTACCTTCTTGTTCGTCATGGAAATCCAATGGAGTAACATTGGTGACGTGACGACAAGTATGGAATGAAGTGTATGGGGTATTTAATGTGGATTGGATTGTATTTTCATTTAGGGTTTTTAGTGTAATGTTGGTGCTCTATGAATATAGACCTTTGGTTCCTTCCAAAAGATGCTATAATTTTTAAAATTGGAGACTTGAAAATATTGGTGCCTGGATGTGGGTGAAGCGGGCCAAGTTCCATATTTTGGGGAGGGACCCAATGGAAATAAACGATCTACTTTGTAAAAACACAATTGTAGCTTCGCCTCTCAAGCCCATTCTATGAATTGCCACCACCTATTAAGAAAAGCATTCAAAGCTTGGCAACCGATCGATGAACCATATTACTCTACATAAACGTAACAAACTATCTACACCATATGTACTTAAAAAGAAGAGCATGCAATTTTAATTGCGAAGACCAAGGAGCGAAGGAAAGAGTAGAAACATGCATGTTTTAACCCTAGTGAAGCGCATGCCAAAACTAATGTACCCTCAATTGTAGTGATGTAGCATCCTCATTTCCCTAATTGGCGTCATACTAGTCATCTCTCTCGCAACGTCCCATGCACATCTAGATCACCTCCTCGATCGATGGACGCATACAAGTCAATAGTGAAAATAGCCCCAATTTTCTGATTGGGTTTAAGAGGTCAGTTCGAGGGGGGAATTTTGAGACACGTGGTAAAGGATGATGCAAATGGGCGAAGCTGATTACGGTTATGGGTGATCCATTGTTTCTTGGTCAGGAGAGTGGAAACGTGTCACCAGATCAATCAAAGACTTCTTTTCTCCAAATTGCGGTTATGGGCGACACATGTTTAGTCATTTATGCCAAATGGACATCGACTAGGTGGCATTAGCCTCGTGTAGCCCTTGAGTTCTGGTAATTCTAGTTTCTTCGATAATCCATTTCTACATTTGCAATTTGCATCAACAAGTCGTTATTTCAAAGATATGAGAGTATGCAAAATAGTATTATATTAACTAGCAAGGTGCAACTCTCAAATGCAAGGGCATCATGTTTAGTCCTTCGAAAGCGCCAACAAATTTTTATCTTATGCAATACCTTTTTTTACTCATATTTATCCTTTCATTGCATAATAAAGAACATTTTAGGCATCGTAAAAACAATATCATTAGATAAGTCTAAATGGGTGATATTGTAAGAGAACATATGCTTATGGTATTAATACATAACTCAGAAGACTTATCTAATGATATTGTTTTTACTTATCTCAAACATTTGTTTGTACAGTGACGCGTCGAGCTGCAGTACACCAAACAAACTAATCTACAATCCTCCTGACCGCTAGATAAGTTGTCGCATATGCTCTAGCATATGTTTCCATCTCTATGACTTTTTGTTGTTTTCTGCAAGGATGCACAAATGAATCCTATTATGTTCATGTCTGGTCTCTCAAGGTTCTTGCATTGAAATTCATGAACTTTTATGAAATTCATGGACATTTTTACAGTCCGTATTAACAAGCATTTTTTTTAATTCATGAATAATTTTCATATTCATGAACATTTTTTATTTTAGGGACATTTTAAAAAAAATAACATGTTAACAATTTTTGAATTCATGTACATTTTTTGAATTAACGACAATTTTTCAAATTCACAAACCTATTTTCAAAATCATAAATATTTTTTATATTCATGAACATTTGTCAAATTTGTGATCATTTGATCAGATTTGTGAATATTTTCTGAACTCGTGAACATTTTGGTCAAATCCATGAACAATTTAATGTCTTCTTTTTTGAATTCATGAACATTTTTTGTATTCACAAAATATTTCGAATCATGCATAGTTGGAAAAGGCAAAAATATTAAAGGAAAAAACGTATGTATGCTGGGAGATTGCGGTCCGAGGTGTGCGCCATGAGCCGGCCAACCCCACACGCTAGCAATCGATGTTTACATGCTAGCTCTCTCTAGTTCTTTGTTATCAAGAAAAAAATTCTAATTCTTTTGCGACGTTCAAGGAGAAACATGGGGACCTCCTTCTTTAGGGGTAAAGCCAAATTTCATTGATAAAAAATCACAAAGTGTGAAATACATCTCAAATCATGGGATTGACCTAGCCACATATGGCGCCTCTGACCTAGTGAATGTGAAAACTTGGCTAGGCTGTAAGATTGTTTGTTCGACTCACAACCTTCAAAACTAAAAATACAATTAAACATAGATGCACGATGCTGAATCCCATCAATCATAGTGCCATATCTCCCTTGATTGCCATTGAGGATGTCTCCCACTACTTGCTTGGAATCTGATGCAATCACAAAAATCTGCAAGAGCAGGTCTTCCGCTGGTGATATGGCCTCCCTGCAAGCGACTGCCTCTAACTGCATGGGGACTTCCTATACGACGCACATAGGGAGCACGTCGCACATGGTTGCACCCCCGACTGGGCCAACCCACTTGAGCGAAGCTTCGCTCTAAAGCGTGCAAGCATGAAAATTGCAAAAAAAAAAACACTGCATCGAGGTTTTGACCTCACAAACTCCAGCTCGTGCGAGCTCGTCACTAGCCGGTTGATCGGCTCAGATTCTCAAACAAGAAACATGGTATGTAAAGAACTAAGAACAACGATAGTTCTAAAGTGATTATTTCTTGAAACGTGAGCACTTTTTAATAAATAGGGACAGTATTTAAAGCACCCGAATATTTATTAAAATTCGTGTACATTTTTTTTCAAAAAAAGAAATTTTCAATCATTTGTGAATAAACTTGATAATGGCAAAATATTTTGAAATTCTGAAAAACAGAATTCCCGAACATTTTTTTAGTTGTGATAATTTTTTTTAAAAGAGAACAGTTTTTGACATTCTGAACAATTTCTGAAAAACACGCACATTTATTAAAATTCCTGAATATTTTCTAAAAACATGAACAATTTTTGTATTATTAATTTTTTAAACATGGACATTTTTGAAATTTCTAACTATTTTTTAAAACATGAACACTTTTTAATATTACCTAATGTTTTTGAAAATACGAACATGTTATGAAATTTCAAACATTTACTGAAATTTCGGAGCATTTTTTGAAAAATAAAAAATAATATTGAGAAATAATAAAAATAAAAAAAAGAAACAAAAATGAGGAAGAATAGAAACCTAATTAAAGGAAAACCAAAAAAGGGTAGAAGAAAAGAAAACCGGTTCGGGGAACCTTCTTCCCAAAGCCCGCTGGCTCCCTGTGGCTAAGTGGGCTGGCCCATTTCTCGCTCCGGGAGAGTTCGTGTGTGCATGTGCTCGACATTTTGACACAACACAGAGAGCGTCAAATAGGGTTTTCCGAAAACATTTTTGTATTTTGTTTATCAAAGTTGCAACCCAACAGGAAACCCCCCCCCTAGTTGGTACCTTAAATTTGTGGGCTTAGTTTTGATCCAGTGAGCCCCCCCCCCCTAGCTGGTATCGTGTGTGTGTGTGTGTCGACCTTGTTGTTTTGCATTGGCTTTATATATACAGTGGAGCAAAGCCTTTCCGTTACACCCCCACCCCCAGCTGTCGATACTACTTTTTTTATTTCGATCGCATGTAGTTGTCGCTTCTCCTTTGATGCAAGCAGATATTTTATTTTAGGGACGAGCGGAATTAAGAGATTTGTTTCTATTTGTAGAGTTAAGAGTTCTATTGCATGCCGTTTTGGATCTAAACATGGGGTGGGTCCACTTTAAACAATATGAAAATATGAGGGCCGTGTTTTATTACTAATAGAGGGGCCACCAAATCAACAATCATATGTCTCAGACTTTTGTGGAAATTTCTAGCATTTTCTCTATTTTGACCAGTATTCTACTTTTAGTATGTAATAGATAATCTGGGAACATCTACCAAAAGGAATTTGACTCTTGATGAATAATTTGTGAAGAAATACTTGATTTATCTTTGATTACACTAAGGGCATGTTTTTACTATGAACATTGTATTTTATGTTTGCTGCTATGCTTATTCATTATCTAATTTGCTTCATTATATGTTTTACTTGAATTGTGTTGTCAACTTCTAAGTTAGTTAGGATATGTTATTTTGTTGGCCATGAATTCATATGGTTTATATGCTCTAAGATACATTGTATTGTTCTAGTCTAGTTGTGATGCTCACTTGTTGCTTTGTTTGACTCTGTATTTCCGTTCATGTTTCCATGAACTCGTGTTTGAGTTAGTTATTAGAGTCAAGTTTGAGTTATTTTCCTTCTGATGGAGAAAACAAATTACGAATAGTTAACTGTAAGTGGTAGAGGCAGGCTTCCACGTTTCCATAACCGATACCATGATAGCCAGCTCTTTCATAGCATCCCACGCACATTCAGATCTCCTCCTAGATTGACGGATGCATGCAAGACAATAAGGAAAAAGTTGTAGTTTTATCCTATTGGTGATTTAACTGATCGGCTAAAAAGGGAGAACATTGGACGCGTCGTGAAGGATAATGGAAGTGGTCAGAGGAGAAGATGATGGATGTGTTATGTTAGGGCGAAAACGAGAAACTACAGGCAATGTCAGTAGTTCACAACAAACTGGGCCTGAAATCCTTACTTTCTAGAGATCAAGGAAAACACCCTCTCTTCCAATACGAACACAAAGGGAGCACTCTACTGACATGTAGCTGCAGGGCAGACGAGGAATTTCGTCTTTATGTACAAATGACAAAGTTATTTTGGGGAGTGTCATACGAAGGTGCATCTCCAATAGGCATGGGATCGACGAAGTGATTAGCGCTCATATGCCCATATAGATTGGTCGTTTGTTTGCCTAATGTGTTGCATCTGCCGTCTGTACTATGCCAGGATTGATGTATTTTTCATTTATGAAGACGGGAGGGGCAGTGGCTAAGTCAGAGCACCAAAGTACACATGTGGGCAACTACGGTGCGGACCAGGAGGCCCGTGCACTATAGCCACTGCATGGCAATGACGAGAACTAGTGGATGTCGGTGAGTCCGTTGTAGTTATCATTTATGTATCTATGTTGTTTGTGAACCTCCTTTTCTATAGGGACATATTAGTATGTACCTATCTTGGTAAAAAAATGCAACTTAGACTTTTTTTATGAAAGTGCAACTTGGTGAAAAGGTATATGTTACACCTTTCACCCAACTATAGTTGCACTTCTATGAATCATGTAGTACTTGAGAACATCTCATTTGTTTTAGAAGTGGACGAAGCTAATCTAAAAAATACATGAGGTGACATTAATAATGAAGTTTGATATTAACAGTAAAAGTGTCCTCCATGTTTCAAAACACATTGCATGCTAGGTTTCGTTAGGATAAACTACTAACCAATAATTACTCTAGTATTCCCTACAATCATGAAAGAACGGCATGGAATTCGAGTGTACAATACTTGGACTAAGAGAGTTACTTATTGTACCCTCTTAACTAGCTCCCGGAGCATGAGAATTTCCTTAATGCACTGCAATTTTTATTGGAGAATAGCGGAGGTGAAGGAGCAAGGCATGGCAAAGCATTAATACGGTACATTCTTTAGGGGAGAATAGTGGTGCACCGTGTCGACAACCTACCTCATACCAAATCATCCGTCAATATGATTCATGGATTGAGGACAGGCTCGGAAGCTATGAGTTCCTCACTTCTTCATTATCATCAGTTGTAACTCTCAGGAGTTGCGTGCCTCCCACTTCAACTCTGGCCTACAGTCAGCCTTCTAGACTATGCAGTTAGTGACAAGCATAGGTAACATATTTTCGTCAATATCAACTTTGGGTTTCTTCCTACTCGAAGAACGGGTAATGCCTGAGTAGTAGCACACATGGATGTTCCAGGGAAGCCCAAGTATAGTTGGAACTAACACTTAATAGTCTCGATGTCAACCTATGGTGTGGGCGCCAGCCCGTGGCCCATCGTTTTCTGACCATTTGTACAACATACCGTCGAGTTGGATGATTCCCTTGCCAATGGTTAGTCCATGTACATGCATGTCCTGGAGACAGGAGGATAGATAGTAGCCATGTCCACGACATGTGCTAGCATGCTAGACCTCGAGCTATGGCTTAGACGCGAGCCCATGATTTGCAGCTTTGCAACTGTGCTTATAACAGACCATCGAGTTGGTTGATTTCCATACCGATGGCTAATCTATATACAAGCATGCCATGGAGTAGGCATAAAGTGGTCGTGTCTGTGACGTAGGCCTAGAAGGCTTGGCCTTGACCCATTCTTAGGCACAAGACCGCGGTCAACAATTTCCCGAACACTTGTATGACAGACCATCAACTTGGTGCTAGCTCTGTTTAGTCTCGATGCAATGATGATCGTAGGTGATGGTTATTGAACTGAAATTAGTGATGATGTCCTCCCACTAGTTTGGATTCTACTGATGGGCGGTGTTTGGCGGTGTAGAATTCTTGTTGGTTTCCCTAATGAAAACTGGGGGGAAACCCCTTTTTCTATAAAAAAAAAACATCAACTGGGGTGATTTTCAAATGGATGGCTAATCTACCTTTGCAAGCTCGCGAGGCAAAAGAAACAATCATGATTATGGTGTACGGTAGGCCAAGCACAGGCTGAGTCGCGCACTAGACTTCAAAAGTCTGGGATGTGTGAGGGGCTCTTTTCCTTTCCATAGATGCCCAGGGGCTATAAGTCTCATTTTCGGCAACAAACATTCACATGCAGTCAGGGGCAACTAACTCATCTCTACCGCTTGAGCACCACATAACCTCTCCCATCTATGGTGAGAGGATGTATCGGAATGCCGAAGTAGAGTTCCTCTCCTCTAATAAGAGAGTGGTTCAGAAAAGCGATGTCAAATTCTCCTACTCAGAGAAACAAGTGTTTCCCAAGTGGCTCACGCAATCACTTGGGTCGATTCATATTGTCTGGTTAGACGACTAGATTATCCTATCTCTCCAAATGTGTGGGCGTATTGCCCCGGGAGACAGTGTGATCTCGGGATTCTCCCTACTCGAGGAGCGTGCATTGGTTGAACAACTCAGAGAGTTACTCGAACGAGTTTGCTATTTTCTGAGTAGATGATCCAGGTTCGAGGGTAGTACCTACTCACATGAAGGGTCTTTTGTTAGCGGACATCTTCCAGACTGAATCGACAAGTGCTCCTCCAGCCTCTAACCAACCCGGGGGATTCAATTATGCATAAAGAATGGCACATAGGCGAAGGGGCGATGTAGATAGCAATGATAGTCGGTCTGTTGTTTTTGGGTAAAAAAAAAGAGAAACGAAGACCAATTTTGACATGTTGCAACTAAAACCAGACCTTCCACTCACTTTTCATTGAGATGGGGGGGTCTATGGCCTTGTTTCAAATTTTAAGAAAGAAGTCTATCGTCGGACATAAAATTAATGAAGCCCTTGGAGCCAGTAGTACAACACCACACCACGCCACAAAAAAAGGGCGAGGCTTTTTGGCTCCTGGGCTACATGGAGTCCAAAAAATTTAAAAATAAAGAAATCAACTTTTAGGTTTTAAAAATAATCTGAAAAGAAATACATATTTGCTGATAGATGCATACTAGATGCGTGTAAAATTTCATTATGAAGTATGTTTTGATGTGAGCTATAAAAAAATGTACTTTTATAGTGAATAGTATGTGTGCTAGAAATACACAATTCTGTTATTTTTGTGTAGCTCGCATAAAAATGTATTTGCCATAAAACTTTACAAACAAGTAGTATACATCTATAGGTATGTATGCATTTTTTCAGAATTTATTGAAACCTAAAATGTTGAAATTTTCGGGCTCCATGGAGCTCGAGCTCCATCAGCAATTTCCGGAAAAGAACAAGTGAAGCTTTTTGGCTCTCGGACTCCTTGGTGCCTGTAATTTTCAAAAATACAAAATTTGACTTTTAAAATTTTATGTTTCATTTTTTCTGAATTGAATGATAATTACTTTTCAAAAAAAGAATACACAATTACTTATAGGTATATACTGGATGTGTGTAAAATTTCATTATGAAATACGTAAAAAGCAAAATCATGTACTTTATGATGAATAGTACCTGTGTGAGGGGGTACTCTACTCCCGTCCGGTGGCACTATACCATACGGATCCAGTATTGCCCATACGGCCATCGCCATACCGATCCTCGTTGAAGCTCATGTGCCTGCCGCATCTCTACCGGTTGCACTATGCAAGGAACGATCACTCTGCTTTTTGTTTCTGAAGACCAGAGAACCAGCAGTGGCCAGTGGCCGAGTCTGAACCCCAGGAAACACAGGTGGACACCACGGCATGGCCGACGGCCCCGGCGCACAGAGATTAAACCACCACCAAGTTTACCCCGCGCGTGGCTACGGCAAGAGCTATCGGCGGTCGGTGGCTCGGTGCAGCTCTCGTTTACCTACGTCTGTGGGTACGCGCTCTGCGTGTGTGTAGGCATGCGAGCGCACAGGCGCGTCTTTGCCCGAGTAAAATTCAGAGTTCGCGCGGTCACAGACAGTTCCTCTGTCGACTTCTACTGTTCTCCCTCATCATGTTTGAGATAGCGCCAGCCAGAACAGGGACATGACTGGATTATTTTGCGTCAGCAGGTCCTAAACTCTTCATTCTGAAACAGTGCAAGATCAACTGCATCTTATCTGATAGTAGCAGGTTACGGAAATACATACATGGAATTGACCTGAAACTTTCCAGGACAGTGTACGGTGGGTCCTTGGGTGTCTCTACCATGTTCCTAGCCAATAGTTGCAAAGATCGTGTGGAAGCTAGAGAAGATCTCGAAGCTCGTCGATCAGCCCCCACACAGGAGGCAGCGGGGCTTCTTCCCTTCTCCCATAGGACGAAAAGCGGTTCTTCTTCTCTGAAAAAGAGAGACAAACCTAGGCCCTGAAGGATCGCATCCCGATCTAGCCTTGTCGCCTCCGCGTAGAGGCAGTACTCCTACCTTGATCGACGCTTTGGTCCTCGTCCTAGCTAGGGGCTGCCCAAAAGTCAATACTAAGTGGTCGTTGATTTGTACTGAAAAGGCAGCACTGTGTTAAAACTTGCAATCAGTTTCCTTTTGCGGTACTACGTGACTACTGACCAGTCGAGCAGAAGACTTATGGTCTGTGGTTTGAGTTTCGTTTTTTTTTCTCAAAAAGAGGGGACATCCCTCGGCATCTGTATCGAGTGATGCACACAGCCTTTTATTTATCATATCAAAGTTCATCATTCGACCATAACAAAGCTCAACCAATAAATTGTCGCACATGATTGCCTGAAGGGTAAATTAAAAATTAAAAAATCGCATGAAAATGAGCCTCATGCATCACAAATCCTATTAGTAGACTGCTGACCAAATCGGTTGAACAAATCCCGAGAAACCATCTTCCATCGGCTGCACTCAAAGACCGTGGGCGCCCAATCCTCCTCCTTGCATAGTAATGACCACGTATGGCTCCAGCTTGTGGCCTTGAAGATAACCTGCAAAAAGTTTGGAATTTTCGTTCTGTTAAAAATACAATCATTACGAGTGTTTCAAATGGCCCAAAGTAAAGCACAAATTCCCACACAGGTCTGAGACTTAAACTTGGGGTGCACCCCCACTTACCAGTTTTCAAACATATTCGTACTACTCGTAGCTGGAGGTAGGTTGAAAGCTATATGAACCGTTCTCCATAGTAGCTTGGCAAGTGGGCATTGAGGGAATAGATGCTGAATCGACTCCTCATTGCCACAAAAGCAACACTTAGTGCATCATTCTTTTTTTTCAGATTATCTTTTGTCAGGATGACCTTGCGATCCAAATACCACATGAAGATTTTATTTTTAGTGGGACTTTCATTTTCCATATATATTTGTGGTGAAAAGGTTGCCCATCATTGACGAGGTCTGTATACATGGATTTGACTCTGAAGGCACTTGAAGTAGTCAACTTCCAACGAAATGTGTCTGTTTCGTGTGAAAGGTTGCTCATGATCAGCCTTTCAACACAGTTTAACTAGTCTATCCATTTATCCCCAATCAGTTGTCTTCTAAAGGCAACATTCAAAGGTATGTGGCCCATCGAAGAGGCAACAGAGACATCTTTCCGCTGCATAATATGATAGAGACGAGGGTATTGCATGGCTAGTGGTATGTCCCCTAGCCATGTATCTTCCTTGAACCTAGTAGTTAGACCATTTCCCAAAATAAACGTCCCTCTGTGAAAAAAATCATTTTAACTCCCATGAGTCCTTTCCAGAAAGGTGAGTCTGTTGGTTTTGCCTGAACCTCGGAGAGGGTTTTTGAATGAAGGTACTTATTCCTAAGTAATTCTTGCCAAACCCCATCCTCGGTAAGTATATTATGGAGCCATTTTCTCAACAAGCACTTATTTTTAATCTCAAGGTCTTCCACCCCTAGACCTCCTTGGTATTTAGGGCGACAGATCACATCCCACCTTGTCATGCAGTATTTACGCTTATGTTTGACTGCCAGAAAAACCTTGATCTATAGTAATCCAATCTTTTTTTACCCCTTTAGGTATTTGAAAGAAAGATAACATTAACATAGGTAAGCTTGTCAGAGCGGCATTGATGAAGGTGAGCCTTGCCCCATAAGACATAAGCTTACCAATCCAACAACTCAACTTTTTCTCAAAGCGATCCTCAATACCTTTCCATTCCTTATTAATAAGTTTATGCAAATGGATTAGGATACCAAATTATCTAAAGGGAAAAGAGCCTGACTCACAACCAAACAGTTGTTTGTACTGATCCTCTTCTTCTTTGGCTTTTCCAAAGAAGAAGAGTTCGCTCTTGTGGAAGTTAATTTTGAGACTAGATAACTGCTTGAATAAACAAAGAATAAGTTTCATATTTTTTCCTTTTCAATGTCATGTTTCATGAAGATGATGGTGTAATCTGCATACTGAAGTACCAATACCCTACCGTGCACAAGATGAGGAATCAAGCCCGCGACATGACCTGCTTCCTTAGCTCGGCTAATGAGAATTGCTAGAAGATCTGCCGCAATGTTGAAAAGAATAGGCAACATAGGGTCTCCCTGTCGCAAACCCTTTCGTGTCTGGAAATAGTGACTAATGTCATTATTTACCTTGACACCCACGCTGCCCCCTTTGACAAATGTGTCAATCCATTGGCACCATTTTTCTCCGGAAGCCTTTCATGTGCATACATTGTTGCAAGAATGTCCATTTAACTTTATCATACGCTTTTTCAAAATCCACTTTGAAGACAACTCCATCAAGTTTCTTCGAGTGTAGCTCGCGAATCGTTTCATGCAAGACAACAACCAACTCCAGGATGTGTCACCCTGGCATGAACGCTGACTGGGTCAGTCTCACTACATTGTGGTTTGAGTTCCGTGGGAACATTGCACATGGTTTTCACAGTTTCATTTTGCCCTTGATTTTGTTGTGCATTTCTAAGATAATTACAACATCTTCTCTTTTTCTGCGAGAAAGCTTTCGATCTATTTATCTTCAATTATGGCTATACAAGGAACATCAGAAATAATAAAAATTACATCCAGATGTATAGATGTAACACCCCCAGTGTCACGCTACAGTAATCCCCTGTTAATGGTGCCATGTCATCATGTTACTGTTGCTAACCTTCACTTGATCCAAATCACCATTCAAATTCAAATCCAATCTAAGGTCAAAATTCAATTTTGTCAAACTTCAAATTAAAAATGTTCAAGGTGTGGCAAATAATCCCTAGATATTTGTCATGTTGGAAACAACCTCTTTTGGATTCCCAAAGTGCCCCTGGAAATTATTTAGTGGTCCAACAACATTTAAAATTGGCCTTTTCAATTTCTATAAATGGTTAGACATCTCCTTTTCACTCCATACTTTTTGTTTCCATCTCATTATATCGTGCTAGAATTATGTGCCAAGTTTTGTTCAAAACAAAACCCAATTGGTACTAAAAGAAAATGCAAACAGGTCAATAAAAAGAAAAATAGTAAAGGAAAGCTAAAAATAAAAAGAGGGAAAAGGAGCCCACTATGCACTGGGCCAAGTGCACAGTGGCGGCCCAGCCTGCCTCCCCCTGTTGTCTTCTTCCTCGCTACAGAGAAGCAGGGGAGGTGGCGGCCATCCACCGGCCAGGGCGTCACCGTGTCAGCCATCCGCCGCTCCCCGGTGAGGATAAGGCACGCCCCCGCTCTCTCCCCCTCCTAACCCTAGCGCCCACTTTCCCCTCTCCCTCTCCCTGGAGCTCGCCCACTGTGACGCCCCCGATTTGACCGTACACTAAAAATGTGTACGACCAAGATCAGGGACTCACGGGAAGATACCACAACACAACTCTAGACACAAATAGAAATAATACAAACTTTATATTACAAGCCAGGGGCCTCGAGGGCTTGAATACATAAGCTTGAAAACACAAGAGTCAGCGGAAGCAACAATATCTGAGTACAGACATGAGTTAAACAAGTTTGCCTTAAGAAGGCTAGCACAAAAACAACATCGATCGAAAAGGCAAGGCCTCCTGCCTGGGAGCCTCCTAACTACTCCAAGTCGTCAGCGGCCGTCACGTAGTAGTAGGCACCCTCGGGGTAGCAGTAGTCTTCAGTGGTGTCGTCTGGCTCCTGGGATCCGTCATCTGGTCGCAACAATCGGGTATGGGAGAAAAAGAGGTAGCAAAGTAGCCGTGAGTACTCATCCAAAGTACTCGCAAGACTTACATCAGATCTAAACTAAGTATGCATCTGTATCAAACGAATGGGTTGTATCTGTGGACTAAACTGCAGAATGCCAGAAGAGAAGGGGAAAGCCTAACCTATCGAAGACTAGCATCTTCAAGTATCTTCAAGCATCTTGCAGCATTTAGAAGAGTACAGATCAACATAATGTAAAGTAGTAGTAGTGTTATCAACCTTGGCCAGAGATCCTTTCTCAACTCCCTGCGAGAAAGCAATCCCAGAGCCATACTATCCAATTCTCCTATCCATTTCTCATCACAATCCATTTCTCATAACCATTTCTCATCTCAAGTATCCAGTTCTAGTTGTATCGATCGGGATATGATACGTCTCCAACGTATCTACTTTTCCAAACACTTTTGCCCTTGTTTTGGACTCTAACTTGCATGATTTGAATGGAACTAACCCGGACTGACGCTGTTTTCAGCAGAATTACCATGGTGTTATTTATGTGCAGAAACAAACATTCTCGGAATGACCTGAAACTTCACGGAGCAACTTTTTGGAAAATATAAAAAATACCTGCAAAAGATGAAGGCCAGGGGGGCCCACCACCTCTCCATGAGGGTGGGGGGCGCGCGCCCCTACCTCGTGGGCCCCCTGATGCCTCTCCGACTCCGACTCCGACTCCGACTCCAACTCCAACTCTATATATTGTGTTTCGGGGAGAAAAAAAATCAGAGAGAAGAATTCATCGCGTTTTACGATACGGAGCCGCCGCCAAGCCCTAAAACCTCTCAGGAGGGCTGATCTAGAGTCTGTTCGGGGCTCTGGAGAGGGGAATCTGTCGCCATCGTCATCATCAACCATCCTCCATCACCAATTTCATGATGCTCACCGCCGTGCGTGAGTAATTCCATCGTAGGCTTGCTGGACGGTGATGGGTTGGATGGGATCTATCATGTAATCGAGTTAGTTTTGTTAGGGTTTGATCCCTAGTATCCACTATGTTCTGAGATTGATGTTGCTATGACTTTGTTATGCTTAATGCTTGTCACTAGGGCCTGAGTGCCATGATTTCAGATCTGAACCTATTATGTTTTCATCAATATATGAGTGTTCTTGATCCTATCTTGCAAGTCTATAGTCACCTATTATGTGTTATGATCCGTTAACCCCGAAGTGACAATAATCAGGATACTTACCGGTGATGACCGTAGTTTGAGGAGTTCATGTATTCACTATGTGTTAATGCTTTGTTCCGGTACTCTAATTAAAAGGAGGCCTTAATATCCCTTAGTTTCCGTAAGGACCCCGCTGCCACGGGAGGGTAGGACAAAAGATGTCATGCAAGTTCTTTTCCATAAGCACGTATGACTATATTCGGAATACATGCCTACATTATATCAATGAACTGGAGCTAGTTCTGTGTCACCCTAGGTTATGACTGTTACATGATGAACCGCATCCGGCATAATTCTCCATCACCGATCCATTGCCTACGAGCTTTCCATATATTGTTCTTCGCTTATTTACTTTCCGTTGCTATTGCTATCATCACTACAAAATACCAAAAACATTACTTTTACTCGGCATCCGGCATAATTCTCCATCACCGATCCATTGCCTACGAGCTTTCCATATATTGTTCTTCGCTTATTTTACTTTCCCGTTGCTATTGCTATCATCACTACAAAATACCAAAAACATTACTTTTACTACTTCGCCTTGTGTCGAATCAATAAATTTGGGTTGAATACTTTACCCTTGAAAACTGTTGCGATCCCCTATACTTGTGGGTTATCAAGACTATTTTCTGGCGCCGTTGCCAGGGAGCATAGCTCTATTCTTTGAGTCACTTGGGATTTATATCTGCTTATCATTCTGAAGAACTTGAAAGATCCAAGAACCAAGATTTATCCCTCAACTACGAGGGGAGGTAAGGAACTGCCATCTAGCTCTGCACTTGATTCACCTTTTGTTTTGAGTAAGCTTGCAACACCTACACCTGCTTCTGCTATTCGTTCTGATATGTCGCATGTTATTGATGATGCCACTTCTGCTATGCATGATACTTATGATGAAACTACTTCTATGCTTGATACTACTGTGCCACTTAGTGATTTTCTTGATGAACAAATTGCTAGGGCTAGAGAGATTGAAAATATTGACTCTGATAATACTAATGAAAGTGATGATGAAGAATCACTTGTTATTCCTGAGGGTTATGTTTTTGATCAAGAAGCTTCTTTAGATATTTTAGCTTGCAAAGATAGAAACGAACTTAAGAGGTTATTAGCTAAATGGAATAAGCAATCTCTAAATGCTAGAATGAAACCTGACCCTGCTTTTGCTACTTCACCTATCTGTGTTACTGATAAGGATTATGAATTCTCTGTTGATCCTGATATAATTACGTTGGTTGAATCTAATCCTTTTCATGGCTATGAATCTGAAACTGTTGTGGCACATCTTACTAAATTAAATGATATAGCCACCCTGTTCACTAATGACGAGAGATCTCGCTACCTTTATATCCTTAAAATATTTCCGTTCACATTAAAGGGTGATGCTAAGATATGGTTTAATTCTCTTGATCCTCGTTGTGTGCGTAGTCCCCGGGATATGATTTATTACTTCTCTGCTAAATATTTCCCCGCTCATAAGAAACAAGCTGCTTTGAGGGATATATATAATTTTGTGCAAATTGAAGAAGAGAGTCTCCCACAAGCTTGGGGGAGGCTTCTCCAATTACTTAATGCTTTGCCTGATCATCCTCTTAAGAAAAATATAATATTTGATATCTTTTATAATGGACTAATCGATACTTCCAGAGATTACCTGGATAGTTGTGCTGGTTCTGTTTTCAGGGAAAGAACACCGGATGAAGATAAAATTCTATTGAATAATATGTTGACAAATGAAAATAATTGGACACTTCCTGAGCCAATACATGAGCCTATTCCTAAACCAACTTCGAAGAAAAGAGGTGTTCTATTTCTCAGTCCTGAAGATATGCAAGAGGCAAAGAAATCTATGAAAGAAAAAGGTATTAATGCTGAAGATGTTAAGAATTTACCTCCTATTGAAGAAATACATGGGCTTAATTTACCGCCTGTTGAAGAAACATATAGTTTTAATCCATCACCTATTGAAGAAACTCATGGTCTTGATAACCCGACACATGTAGTAAAGGTAAATTCTCTCTATAGATATGATAAAGCTGAAATACCATTTACTAAGTTTGCTAGCCCATGCTTAGATGAGTTTGATAAATTTATGGTTAAGCAAGAAGACTTCAATGCTTATTTTGGTAGACAATTGAAATACAATGCAAATATGCTTGAACACTTGGGTGATTATATGGCGAATGTCAAAGGTGAACTTAAACTTATTAGTAAACATGCTTCTATGGTTACCACTCAAGTAGAACAAGTACTTAAGGCTTAAAATGATTTGCTCAATGAATTGAATAGTAAGAATAATGATAATGCTGTTAGAGTTATGACTAGAGGTGGTAGAATGACTCAGGAACCTTTTCATGGCTATGAATCTGTTATAATTACTTTGGTTGAGTCTGATCCTTTTCATGGCTATGAATCTGAAACTGTTGTGGCACATCTTACTAAATTAAATGATATAGCCACCTTATTCACTAAAGATGAGAGAACTCGTTACTTTTATATCCTTAAAATATTCCCGTTCTCATTAAAGGGTGATGCTAATACATGGTTTAATTCTCTTGATCCTGGTTGTGTGCGTAGTCCTCAGGATATGATTTATTACTTCTCTGCTAAATATTTCCCTGCTCATAAGAAACAAGCTGCTTTAAGGGATATATATAATTTTGTGCAAATTGAAGAAGAGAGTCTCCCACAAGCTTGGGGAGGCTTCTCCAATTACTTAATGCTTTGCCTGATCATCCTCTTAAGAAAAATGAAATACTTGATATCTTTTATGGTGGACTAACCGATGCCTCCAGAGATTACCTGGATAGTTGTGCTGGTTCTGTTTTCAGGGAAAGAACACCGGATGAAGCTGAAATTCTATTGAATAATATGTTGACAAATGAAAATAATTGGACACCTCCGGAGCCAATTCTTGAGCCTATTCCTAAACCAACTCCGAAGAAGAGGGGTATTATATTTCTCAGTCCTGAAGATATGCAAGAGGCAAAGAAATCTATGAAAGAAAAAGGTATTAATGCTGAAGATGTTAAGAACTTACCTCCTATTGAAGAAATACATGGTCTTAATTTACCGCCTGTTGAAGAAAAATATGATCTTAACCCATTACCTATTGAAGAAAATCATGCTCTTGATAACCCGACACAGGTAGTGAAGGTAAATTCTCTCTATAGATATGATAAAGCTGAAATCCCATTTACTAAGTTTGCTGGCCCATGATTAGATGAGTTTGATAAATTTATGGCTAAGCAAGAATACTTTAATGCTTATTTTGGTAGACAATTGAAATACAATTCAAATATGCTTGAACACTTGGGTGATTATATGGCCAAATCAAAGGTGAACTTAAACTTATTAGTAAACATGCTTCTATGGTTACCACTCAAGTAGAACAAGTACTTAAAGCTCAAAATGATTTGCTCAATGAATTGAATAGTAAGAATAATGATAATGCTGTTAGAGTTATGACTAGAGGTGGTAGAATGACTCAGGAACCTTTGTATCCTGAAGGCCACCCTAAGAGAATTGAGCAAGATTCGCAGAGAAATAATATAGATGCACCTTGTCCTTCTAAAAGGAAGAAAAAGAAAAATGATAGGACTTTGCATGCTTCTAGTGAAACTATTACTGAAACACCTGAGAATCCAAATGATATTTCTATTTCTGATGCTGAAACACAATCTGGTAATGAACCTGAAACTAGTAATAATGTTACTGATAATGTTCATGATGATGCTCAACCTAGTAATGATAATGATGTAGAAATTGAACGTGTTGTTGATCTTGATAACCCACAATCAAAGAATCAACGTTATGATAAGAAAGATTTTGTTGCTAGGAAACATGGTAAAGAAAGAAAACCATGGGTTCAGAAACCCATGCCTTTTCCTCCCAAACCATCCAAGAAAAAGGATAATGAGGACTTTGAGCGCTTTGCTGAAATGATTAGACCTATCTTTTTGCGTATGCGATTAACTGATATGGTCAAAAGTAGTTTTGATGCATGATATAGGCCCTAGGCACTTGTAGGAGTAGTTGCTATCAATATTATTGAGTTTGGTTTACTTTTATTTTGAAGTTACTAAAAAATTTCAGAATTTTTCAAAGGAAGAAAAATGCTTAGGAAAATGTTCCAAGGTGGTTCCTCAAGGAAGCAAGGACCCAGGCTTGTAATGTGTGATGCTGATGAAGAGCCACCAAGAGACGCTCCAGTGCGTCCTTGTGAGTGGCCTTCTGAAAATTTTATGGATCGAGCAGGAATTAAAGAAGAATTCAACGCATATTTGCGTAACGCCGATCTTGTGAGCTTCGAGGAAGAGAGGTGCAGTCAGTATCACAACCTCACCAGTACCTTTGTGAGGAGGTTTGAATTTTCAAATTCACGTAATTCTCCAACTGTCCTGTTTCATCTTTATGAAAATTCTTATACTATGGACTTAGAGGATTTTACCACTGCTTGCAAACTTCCACAATGGGGTAGTATAAGGGATCCTCGCAAATTTGAATTTAGAGATTTTATGGCTATCATAACTGTGGTAGAATCCAGAGATATTACACAAGCTACCATAGGGAGCATTCACTTTCCTGCTATACATTATTTTGCTCTCTTCATAGGTAGATGCATTAATGGTAAAGATGAGGCATGTCACATGTGTGTCCCTGACCTCAGTATTCTTAGGAGTGCTGTGTTAGGAGACAAATCTTATAATTTGGGAGCCATTGTTGCACGTAGGTTGCATCTTAATAGATTTAATGGAGATTTCTTTGGAGGAATTTATGCAACCTGCATAGCTAATTTTCTTGGTATAGCCATACGCGAAGATGATATTGAATTACCTCCTGCTTACCTAGACTTTAATGCTATGGTTCACCACCAGTTTGTCGAGAGGAACGAATCACGTCTCCAGTATCGACTAATCTTTGACAGACGCCGTGCTGTCCATATTACTCTCCCTGCTCCTGCCCTCTTTGATCATCAGGCAAAAGGAAGATATACTATCACCAGAGAGGAAGCAGACGAGTACGAGAGGAGAGAGGAGGCCGCTCATCTCCATGCTGCAGCTTAGTAGGTGATAGCCACTGCATCGCAGTACGACCCCAACTATTATTATGGATATCCGCCAGGCCAGCCGTGGCCATAGACCAACTTAGGCCAAAAGCCTAAGCTTGGGGGAGTACATATTTCCCACCGACATTACATTTATGTTCACACACTCATTGCTAGATGTCGGTGCTCATACTTTTTCATTTGTATCATCCATGCTAGTTTATTTCCTTTTTATGCTTTCTTCTTGCGTGTTTAATAAACCTTAAGAAAAACCAAAAAAAATAGTTGTAGCTTTTAGCTAGTTTTAATTTCCATGCTTGTAGTAGTAATTAAAAAGAAAACCCAAAAATATTTCTTGTTATTCTTTTGCTTGTTGGGAGCTTTCCCGTGTAAATAGTTTTATTTCTTTTCTTTCCTTTGGGGGTCGATAGGAGAAGACCATAATTAAATTGTTGAAGTGGCTCTTATATACATTATTGTTGATCTGACAAAAGAGCCCATATTGCCTTGTCTTCTCCAGTTTATTGAATGCTTGCAGATTCTAGCTTAGTCCAATGCACGTGCACTATTATTATTATTCACACTATTCGGTCATGCAAGTGAAAGGCAGTTATGACGATATATGATGGACTGACTGAGATGAGAAAAGCTGGTATGAACTCAACCTCTTTTGTTTTTGTAAATATGATTAGTTCATTGTTTCTGATTCAGCCTATTATGAATAAACATGTTTGCAATGACAACTAGAGATCATAGTTTCTTGTGCCATGCTTGATTAGCTATGAGTTATAATGGTTTACCTTGCGTGCCAACATGCTATTAAAATGGTTGTGATGTGGTATGATAGGGTGGTATCCTCCTCTGAATGATTTAAGTGACTTGACTTGGCACATGTTCACGCATGTAGTTGAAACAAAATCAACATAGCCTTCACGATATTTATGTTCATGGTGGATTATATCCTACTCATGCTTGCATTCGGTGTTGATTAATTTTAATGCATGTTCATGACTATTGTCGCTCTCTAGCTGGTCGCTTCCCAGTCTTTTGCTAGCCTTCACCTGTACTAAGCGGGAATACTGCTTGTGCATCCAATCCCTTAAACCCCAAAGTTATTCCACATGAGTCCACTATACCTACCCATATACGGTATCTACCTGCCGTTCCAAGTAAATTTGTATGTGCCAAACTCTAAACCTTCAAATAAATATCATGTTTTGTATGCTCGAATAGCTCATGTATCAACTAGGGCTGTCTGTATCTTCCATGTTAGGCGGGTTATTCTCAAGAGGAGTGGACTCCGCTCCTCACTCACGAGATAAATGGCTGGTCACCGGGATGCCCAGTCACATGCTTTATGCAAACTAAATCAAAATAATTGCAAACAAAACTCCCCCTGGGACTCTTGTTAGTTGGAGGCACTCGTTGTTTCGAGCAAGCCATGGATTGATGCTTGTTGGTGGAAGGGGGAGTATAAACTTTACCATTCTGTTTGGGAACCGCCTATAATGTGTGTAGCATGGAAGATATTGCCATCTCTTGGTTGTTATGTTGACAATGAAAGTATACCGCTCAAAATATTATTCACCTCTGTTTCAAAACCGAGCTCTGGCACCTCTACAAATCCCTGCTTCCCTCTGTGAAGGGCCTATCTATTTACTTTTATGTTGAGTCATCATCCTCTTATTAAAAAGCACCAGTTGGAGAGCACCACTGTCATTTGCATTCATTACTGTTAGTTTACATTGAGTATGACTTAACTGGATCTCTTTTACCATGAATTACAATGTCTAGTCAGTCCTTGGTCTTTAAAGGTTCTCTGCATTTATGTTTTGCGGTCTCAGAAAGGGCTAGCGAGATACCACCTTGTTATATCATATTATGATTGTTTTGAGAAAGTGTTGTCATCCGAGATTTATTATTATTGCTCGCTAGTTGATTATGCTATTGATATGAGTAAACTTGAGACCTGAGCGTTATTGCGAATGTGGTTAGTTATAATCTTTGCTGAAAACTTGAATGCTGGCTTTACATATTTACAACAACAAGAGCAAACAGAGTTTGTAGAAGTTTTTCTTTATCACTTTCAGTTTGTCAACTGAATTGATTGAGGACAAGCAAAGGTTAAAGCTTGGGGGAGTTGATACGTCTCAAACGTATCTACTTTTCCAAACACTTTTGCCCTTGTTTTGGACTCTAACTTGCATGATTTGAATGGAACTAACCCGGACTGACGCTGTTTTCAGCAGAATTACCATGGTGTTATTTATGTGCACAAACAAATGTTCTCGGAATGACCTGAAACTTCACGGAGCAACTTTTTGGAAAATGTAAAAAATACCTGCAAAAGATGAAGGCCAGGGGGCCCACCACCTCTCCACGAGGGTGGGGGCGCGCCTGCCCCCCCTAGGGCGCACCCCCTACCTCGTGGGCCCCTTGATGCCTCTCTGACTCCAACTCCAACTCTATATATTGTGTTTCGGGGAGAAAAAAATCAGAGAGAAGAATTCATCGCGTTTTACGATACGGAGCCGTCGCCAAGCCCTAAAACGTCTCGGGAGGGCTGATCTGAAGTCCGTTCGGAGCTCCGGAGAGGGGAATCCGTCGCCATCGTCATCATCAACCATCCTCCATCACCAATTTCATGATGCTCACCGCCGTGCGTGAGTAATTCCATCGTAGGCTTGCTAGACGGTGATGGGTTGGATGGGATCTATCATGTAATCGAGTTAGTTTTGTTAGGGTTTGATCCATAGTATCCACTATGTTCTGAGATTGATGTTACTATGACTTTGTTATGCTTAATGCTTGTCACTAGGGCCCGAGTGCCATGATTTCATATCTGAACCTATTATGTTTTCATCAATATATGAGTGTTCTTGATCCTATCTTGCAAGTCTATAGTCACCTATTATGTGTTATGATCCGTTAACCCCGAAGTGACAATAATCGGGATATTTACCGATGATGACCGTAGTTTGAGGAGTTCATGTATTCACTATGTGTTAATGCTTTGTTCCGGTACTCTATTAAAAGGAGGCCTTAATATCCCTTAGTTTCCGTAAGGACCCCGCTGCCATGGGAGGGTAGGACAAAAGATGTCATGCAAGTTCTTTTCCATAAGCACGTATGACTATATTCGGAATACATGCCTACATTATATCAATGAACTTACCCACCACGCTCCAAGTGTCCGTTACCGTAGGACGGGATATCGATAGATGTTTTCTTCCCTGCAGGGGTGCACCAACTTACCCACCACGCTCGATTAACTCCAGCCGGACACACTTTTCTGGGTCATGCCCGGCCTCGGCCAAACAATACGCCGCAACCCGACCTAGGCTTAATAGAGAGGTCAGCACGCTGGACTAAACCTATGCCCCAGGGGTCTCGGGCCATCTCCCCGAGAACTCCTGCACGTTGCGTGGGCGGCCGGTGAGCAGACCTAGCTACCTCCTTCAACAAGGCAGGAGCTTATGCAGTCCAACCCGACGCGCGCCGCTTAGTCGCTGACGTCTATTAAGCTTTGGCTGATGTATACGACGCAGAACGCCCATACAATGCCCATGTGATGGTTAGTGCTATCAGGCCAGAGGCCCCTCGGATCAAATATCCAAACCATAGTGGATTAGGAGCATGCGGTAACAAGCAGAGACTCACGATCGATGTGACCCCGTCGCCCCGTCTCGAGTACTTGCGGCAAGGGCTAAGAATGCCTGGCCACGCCTCGTAAGTATCTCGCGGGCACCTTCCAGGTCAACCTGACTCCACATCACTCGCTATTAAGCTCGCGCGGGTACCCCTCAGGGCCGACCCGTGTTTACTAACATGGCTCAGTGCAAAGTCATAGTAACCATAGTAACTGTGTGTCTAACACCAAGGGGAAAACCCGAGGAATCACCACCGGTGAATTCCACTCGATGTTGTCATCAAGGTGAACGTAAGAGGATCCACCCTCGAGGTTCACACTTGAGGGGTTGCACGACAGAGCCGTAACGGAAGTGGTTAAGGAGGAAATCACCCTCGATGATCATGACCGAATAGCTACACTATAGAGATCTCATCAGGAGTGATGTATGAGGTTCACCCTCGGCACTCGATAGTAACTCTGTAGTGTCGTACAACTAGGGGGTGATGTGCGGTGTCGGGGCCTGGATGTCGATCACGTTGATCGAGTCATCGAACATAAAGCGAGGCAACTGGGACAAGGTGGGGTCACTGATGGATCTCTAACCAACATATACTAAGCAATTTAGGATAAGTAGGTAAGGTATGAAAGCAAGTAACAACAACAGGCTATGCATCAGAGTAGGATCGTACAGAAAGCAGTAGCAGTTCTAATGCAAGCATCAGAGGGAAAGAAATGGGCGATATTGAAATGCTCAAGGGGGATTTTCTTGCCTGGTTGCTCTGGAAAGGAGGGTCGTCGTCGACGTAGTCGATCACAGGGGCGGCATCGGTCTCGGGGTCTACCGGAGATAAGAGGGGGAAGAAATAGTAAATACAGAGCAAACAATGCATCACAAGGCATAACATGACGATAGGCAGAGCTAGGGTTGTCCTAACGTAGTACTACACGTTGCAGACGGAGGGGATAAACATTCGAGGATGAATTCCCGGTGTTATGCGGATTTCGGACAGGTGGAAGAGAGGGGACGGTTCCATGTTTAGCATGCTAGGGGCATGTGATAGGTGAATGGACAACGCATTCGGATTCGTTGGAATTTTCTGAGCAACTTTCATATAGAAAATATTTTCATCGGAGTTACGCTTTATTTTCTATGATTTTCTAAAGATTTAAACAATATTCTGGAATTATTTAATTAATAGAAAAGAGAATATGACATTAGCATGACATCACTGTGACGTCAGCAGTCAACAGGAGGCTGAGCAGGTCAAACTGACCAGTGGGTCCCACATGCCATACACAGAGGGCTAACAATGGCTTATTTTAATTAAACAGAGTTAATTAGCAGTAGGGCCCCACATGTCAGTGACTGATTAGGTTAACTAATTAGTTTTAATTATAAAAATGTTTTAATTAGTTTCATTACGCGGTGGGGCCCGCATGTCAGCGACACTGTGTGTCCAGTAAGCACAGTTGACCACGGTCAACATGGTCAACTAGGGCCATGGGGCCCACGGGCAGTGACCCAGAGGCGGGCCCCAGGTGCGCCACGTCAGCGGCGTCTGTGTTTAGCTGCCGGCGGCCACAAACACGGCGGCGGCGCACGGGAGGCCGCGGGATTTGGCTATAGGACACCAAAATTGACGCGGGGGGGTCGCGTTCGAACGGGGACTCGATGCCGCGTCGAGTGGTGCTGCCGGCCGGAGTTGGGGCCGCCGGAGACGGCGTCGGCGACGAGCCCAGGTGACGGCTGAAGCACGGGCAGGTCGGAGCCGGCGCTAGGAGACACGGGAGGGGGCGCTGGTGGTTGCCACCGGCTCCTGCGAGCGTTCTGAGCACGACAGCGATCTCAGATGAGGGCTGCGGCCATGGGGGCCACGGGGGCGAGCTTGACCGCGGCGGCGGGAGCACGTGCGTGACGGGGACGAGCTACAGCTAGCTAGGAGAGCACGGGGAGAGGAGGAAGGGAAGCGGTGCTCACAGCGGATCAGTAGGGGATGGCAGAGGGCTCGGGGTGGCTCTGGTGAGGCCGAATCAAAGACGGTGAGCGGCGGGCTCGATCCGGTCGAGGTGGAGGTACCCGGCATCGAGATCGAAGGCGTGGTCGATGAAGATGCTCAGTACGGAGCTTCTGGACGACTTGGCGGGGCGCAGGGAGGACGGTGGCCGCGGGATCGACGGCGGCCATGGCGACCACGAGCTCGGACGAGCTCCAAGTCGAAAGAAAGAGGGGATGGGGAAGAGCGAGTGGGGCTAGGGTTCGTCAAGGGAGAGAGGAGGGCGTCGGGGCGTCCTCTTATCCCCCCCGGGGCCTGTAGCGGCGCGGGACGGCGAGGTGGTCGGACGGCGACGAGCTGGAGCCCCTCCCCTCGGTCGGTCGAACAGGGAGGGAGGGAGACGACCCAGGGGGGTTGGGCCGGTCGGTTGAGGTAGGTGGGCCGGTCGGCTAGCCGACTGGGCCTGCCAAGCGGCCTGGTGGTCGGTTGGCTAGCTGGGCCGGTTGGCCCAGTGCAGGGGGGGTTGTTTCCTTTTCTTTTTCTGTTATTTGCCCTATTGCATTTTTCTTTTAGTACCAAATGAGTTTTGTTTTGAACAAAACTTGGCACATAAAACTAACACAATACCTTGAGATGGAACAGAAAGTTTGGGGTCAAAAGGAGTTGTCTAATCAATTTTAGAAATTGAAAAGGACATCTTAAATACTGTTGGACCAGATAATAAATTCCTAGGGGCAATTTGGGAATTCCAAAAATGTTGGTTTCAACATGAAAAATATCTATTGATTATTGTCCATAGGATGAACTATTTTATTTGCCTGAAAAAAGAAGCAAATATTTGACATGCAATTTGAATTTGAAGCCTATTTTGGACAAGTGGCATTTTGGGATGATGATCATGATGACATGACCTTCATTAGGGGGAGATTACTGTAGTGTGATGCTGGGGATGTTACAAATCTCCTCCACTAGAAGAAATCTCGTCCCGAGATTTAAGCGGGGAAGAAAAGAGTAACTTTGGGTGAACTGACCCTTATAGGGTTAATTGTCTGGTGAACAATGTAGGGAATGTGGCAGAAGTATCTCTCGAGTTGAAACTTAAGAAAACTTCGAGAGCAAAATATGAAGGTACAATAAGAAGTTTCAAGAGAATGGGTAAACAGTCGACAATTGAACAGAGTGTGAGAAGGGGTTCAGAGCACCGGGATTAGATCATCTCTCAGACGGTGGCTCATGACAACACACAAAGCCAAGAGCAAATGATGCTTCGGAGTAAAGGATATACATGAGGGTCAGGTTCTGATCCTGTGGAACTGTGGGTTATGGGCCCACCATGTGGGTTAAAATAGAAGGAGCGATGACATCTTGCATGGTCGGGATAGCAAGGCATGTCAGAGGGTGAGAAGTATTTATGACATTTAATTGCTCATCAGGAAAACTATCATCAATAGGTAGTGGGTCATCAAGCACATTTCCTAACCTAGACAAGTTGTCTGCAACGGGGTTCTCAGCTCCTTTTCTATCAACAATATGCAAATCAAATTCTTGTAGCAAGAGAACCCATCTAATAAGTCTAGGTTTAGCATCTTTCTTTTCCATAAGATATTTAATAGCAGCATGATCAGTGTGAATAGTTACTTTAGAATCAACAATATAAGGTCTAAACTTATCACAAGCAAATACAACTGCTAAGAATTCTTTTTCAGTAGTAGCATAGTTTCTTTGAGCATTGTCTAGAGTTTTACTAGCATATTGAATAACATTTAGTTTCTTATCAACTCTTTGTCCTAGAACAGCACCTACAGCATAATCACTAGCATCACACATAATTTCAAAGGGTAAATTCCAATCAAGTGGCTGAACAATAGGTGCAGAGATCAATGCTTTCTTAAGTATTTCAAATGTTTCTACACAATCATCATCAAAAACAAATGGTATATCCTTTCTTAATAAATTAGTGAGAGGCCGAGAGATTTTTGAGAAGTCCTTAATGAACCTCCTATAAAAACCGGCATGACCAAGGAAACTTCTTATACCTTTGATGTCCTTGGGACATGACATCTTTTCAATAGCATCAACCTTGTCTTTATCAACTTCAATACCTCTTTCAGAAACTTTATGACCCAAGACAATACCTTCATTAACCATAAAGTGGCACTTTTCCCAATTCAAGACAAGATTAGTTTCTTCACATCTCTGCAAAACTCGATCAAGGTTTCTCAAACAATCATCAAAAGAAGATCCATAGACGGAAAAGTCGTCCATGAAAACCTCACAAATATTTTCACAGAAGTCAGAGAATATAGCCATCATGCATCTTTGAAAGGTAGCATGTGCATTACATAACCAAAAGGCATACGTCTATAAGCAAAAGTACCAAAAGGGCATGTAAAAGTAGTCTTTGATTGATCTTTTGCTGACACGGGTATTTGAGAGAAACCAGAATAACCATCTAGAAAGCAAAAATGTGTATGTTTAGATAATCTTTCTAGCATTTGATTGATAAAAGGTAAGGGGTAATGATCTTTTTTAGTAGCCTTATTTAATTTGCGGAAATCAATTACCATCCTATAACCTGTAATAATTCTTTGAGGAATCAATTTATCTTTATCATTAGGAACAACAGTAATATCTCCCTTCTTAGGGACACGATGGACAGGGCTTACCCACTGACTATCAGCAACGGGATAAATTATACCTGCCTCAAGGAGCTTTAGTATCTCCTTTCTTACCACTTCTTTCATTTTAGGATTCAGTCGGCGTTGATGATCACAAACTGGTTTAGCATCTTCTTCCAAATTAATTTTATGTTGACATAGGGTGGGACTAATGCCCTTAAGATCATCAAGAGTATACCCAATAGCAGCATGGTGCTTCTTCAGAGTTTTCAATAATCTCTCTTCTTCATGTTCTGAAAAGTTAACACTAATAATAACAGGATATATCTTTTTCTCATCAAGATAAGCATATTTAAGAGTATCGGGTAATGGTTTAAGCTCAAACACGTGATCACCCTTGGGTGGAGGAGGATCCCCTCGGATTTCAGTAGGTAAATTATTTTTCATAATAGGTTGTTTAAAGAATACTTCTTCTAATTCCCTTCTTTCATTCATAAACATATCGGTTTCATGGTCTAGAAAATATTGTTCTAAAGGATCACTAGGAGGTACGGCAATAGAAGAAAGACCAATAATTTCATCCTTACTAGGTAATTCTTCTTCACGGTGTTGTCTACTAAATTTAGAAAAATTAAATTCATGAGTCATATCATCTAAACCGATAGTAACAACATCTCTTTTGCAATCTATGGTGGCATTAACAATATTTAAGAAGGGTCTACCAAATATAATGGGACAAAAGCTATCTTGTGGGGAACCAAGAACAAGAAAATCAGCAGGATATTTAGTTTTCCCACACAAGACTTCAATATCTCTAACAATTCCAATCGGTGAAATAGTATCTCTATTGGCAAGTTTAATTGTGACATCAATATCTTCAATCTCAGCAGGTGAAATATCATGCATAACTTCTTTGTATAAGGAATAAGGTATTGCACTAACATTAGCACCCATATCACATAAGCCATGATAACAATGATCTCCTATTTTAACAGAAATAACAGGCATGCCTACTACAGGTCTAGGTTTATCTTTATCATGGGGTTTAGCAATTCTAGCAGTTTCATACAGAAATAGATAACATGCCCATCAATATTATCAGACAAGAGATCTTTAACAATAGCAATATTAGGTTCAATTTTAACTTGCTCAGGAGGTGTATATGTTTTAATATTTCTTTTACGAACCACAGTCGAAGCTTTAGCATGATCCTTTATCCTCACAGGGAAAGGTGGTTTCTCAGCATAAGAAGTAGGAACAATAGGATCATTATAAGTGATAGTCTTTTCTTCAACTTTAATAGGTGCAGCTACTTTTACTTCTATGGGAGGGTGATATTTAAACCACTTCTCCTTGGGGAGATCAACATAAGTAGCAAAAGATTCACAGAAAGAAGCTACTATCTCAGAGTCAAGTCCATATTTAGTGCTAAATTTACGAAAAATATCGATATCCATAAAAGATTTAACACAATCAAAACTAGGTGTCATACCTGACTCCTTACCATTGTCGAGGTCCCAATCTTCAGAGTTGCGTTTAATTCTTTCCAATAAATCGCATTTGAATTCAATAGTCTTCATCATAAAAGAGCCAGCACAAGAAGTATCAAGCATGGTGCGATTGTTACCAGAAAGCTGAGCATAAAAATTTTGAATAATCATTTCTCTTGAGAGCTCATGATTGGGGCATGAATATAACATTGATTTAAGCCTCCCCCAAGCTTGAGCGATGCTTTCTCCTTCGCGAGGCCAAAAATTATATATATATTGCGATCACGATGAACAAGATGCATAGGATAAAACTTCTGATGAAATTCCAATTTCAATCGTTTGTAATTCCAAGACCTCATATCATCACATAGCCTATACCATGTCGATGCATCTCCCCTCGAAGATAAGGGAAAGACCTTCTTCTTAACAACATCTCCGGGTACACCTGCAAGCTTAAATAATCCACAAACTTGATCCACATATATAAGATGTTCATCAGGATGTTTTGTTCCATCTCCTAGAAAAGGATTAGCTAGCAGTTTTTCTATCATACCCGAAGGAACTTCAAAGCAAGCATTTTCATTTTCATATTCATTTTCAGTAGGTTCAGTAGGTTGAGGAGCAACTCTTTGCTCTACTGGTCGGGGTGAAGATACCCCGAACAAGCCCCTCAGAGGATTACCTTCCATGGTAACAAGTGACAGTAAATTTCAGCACACTATATAAATTTTTCCTTACCAAATCCCACCTACCAAAGGCGCTTCACTCCCCGGCAACGGCGCCAGAAAAGAGTCTTGATGACCCACAAGTATAGGGGATCTATCGTAGTCCTTTCAATAAGTAAGAGTGTCGAACCCAACGAGGAGTAGAAGGAAATGATAAGCGGTTTCCATCAAGGTATTCTCTGCAAGTACTGAAATAAGTGGTAACAGATAGTTTTGTGATAGGATAATTTGTAACAAGCAACAAGTAACAAAAGTAAATAAAGTGCAGCAAGGTGGCCCAATCCTTTTGTAGCAAAGGACAAGCCTGGACAAACTCTTATATGATGTAAAGCGCTCTCGTGGACACATGGGAATATCGTCAAGCTAGTTTTCATCACGTTCATATGATTCGCGTTCGGTACTTTGATAATTTGGTATGTGGGTGGACCGGTGCTTGGGTGCTGCCCTTACTTGGACAAGCATCCCACTTATGATTAACCTCTATTGCAAGCATCTGCAAATACAACAAAAGTATTAAGGTAAACCTAACCATAGCATGAAACATATGGATCCAAATCAGCCCCTTACGAAGCAACGCATAAACTAGGGTTTAAGCTTCTGTCACTCTAGCAACCCATCATCTACTTATTACTTCCCAATGCCTTCCTCTAGGCCCAAATAATGGTGAAGTGTCATGTAGTTGACGTTCACATAACACCACTAGAGGAGAGACAACATACATCTCATCAAAATATCGAACGAATACCAAATTCACATGACTACTAATAGCAAGACTTCTCACATGTCCTCGGGAACAAAAGTAACTACTCACAAAGCATAAACATGTTCATAATCAGAGGGGTATTAATATGCATATAGGATCTGAACATATGATCTTCCACCGATTAAACCAACTAGCATCAACTACAAGGAGTAATTAACACTACTAGCAACCTACTAGCACCAATCCCGGACTTGGAGACAAGAATTGGATACAAGAGATGAACTAGGGTTTTGAGATGAGATGGTGCTGATGAAGATGTTGATGGAGATTGCCCTCTCCCGATGAGAGGAGCATTGATGATGATGGCGATGATTTCCTCCTCCGAGAGGGAAGTTTCCCCGGCAGAACAGCTCCGCCAGAGCCCTAGATTGATTCCGCCAAGGTTCCGCCTCGTGGCGGTGGACTTTCGTCCGAGAAGATGGCTTGTTAATTTTTTTCCATCGAAAGACTCCATATAGCAGAAGATGACCACCGGAGGGCCACCAGGGGGCCAACGAGGTAGGGGGCGCGCCCTGGGGGGTAGGGTGCGCCCCCACCCTCGTGGGAAGGGTGTGGCCCCCTGGTGAGGTTCTTGCGCTCAGTATTTTTTATATATTTGGAAAACATCATCCGTGAAGTTTCAGGACTTTTGGAGCTGTGCAGAATAGGTCTCTAATATTTGCTCCTTTTCCAGCCCAGAATCCCAGCTGCCGGCATTCTCCCTCTTTATGTAAACCTTGTAAAATAAGATAGAATAGGCATAAGTATTGTGACATAATGTGTAATAACAGCCCATAATGCGATAAATATTGATATAAAAGCATGATGCAAAATGGACGTATCAGAGGGTAGCCTGTTAGTTATGTCGGCAACAACGTCGGTACCAAGGGCGAGGGATGAAGAGAACCATTTTCCTACTCGTTGAACGAGGCGGGCCGTTAGGCAAAGTTCTCGTCCATCGGTGGCTACCGGAATGTCATCAAGAATAGTAACATGGTCTTTACTGACAGAGTTGTACATTGAGGTGCTTACCTAAGCAGGAAATTATCTCTACTGCGATAAGATAGTTTACCGGAAAGGTTAAACAGAAGAATGGAAAGGAAAATATGATTAGTATATTAATCAGAACAATGGAAAGGAAAATGTGTTTAAACACAATTATCAGGGGTATATCCTCCCCAAGGACAAGCAGAGGATGATATCCATGACAGGATAGTAAGTAGATAACCAATTAGGTAAAGGGGAAGAAATTTTCATGACATTACCCATACAACGGTGTTTGGATAATTGATAAAGAAAATTTAGTATCGTGCTTCAAATGTTCTTATTGGAGATCGGATTACCACAGACATGCTTCGAGATAGCATTGACATGGTTTCAAGCAAAGGTCAGACTTTGGATACACAAAGGATCCATCGGAAACAATTTAGAAAATAAGTCATACAATTTTAGCAGGGAAAAGATGAGGGTGTGGTCGACGGGCTCATTAGCAATCCATCGACATGTCAAAAAGGATGTATTCCCAAAATCAATATGATCAAGTTTGTGTTGGGGGGAAGGCAAGAATGTTGTTGATGCTGACACAAATCATCGAGAGGCAAGGATGGTATTTCTAGCCATGAATTCAATTGACATCTCTGAAGAAGCCAAAGTGTGACGGTGATAAAGACAAAGTTTGTCGAGAGACTCTATGAAGATGCCCTCGAGCAGAAAAGGGAGAATGAAGTGAAAGGCTATGAGAAACACGGATTCAACACAAGCTCAAAGTCAAGCTTGTTGTTCGAGGTGAAATGATAAGATGAGGAAGATCGACGTAAGCTTAGCTCATCGTCGGAAGTTGCTCCGGGCATAAGGACCAGGTAGCACAGTTAAAAAGTTGTCATGATAAAATATAGCCGTTCAGGCTAGGAATGATGTGATGGGGTATAAAGCTTCCCAGTATCAAGTACTAGGTGTAATGCCAGAAGGTAAATCGGAGTAGAGGTTAGACGGGGAAATGATTTGCAGAGGATAAGTAATTTTAACTTACCCAATAAATGAGATCAAGGAGGAAATATGGTCGAGACCTTAACTGCAAGGGATCCAATTTACGATATCGGAAGAATTACTCAAATGATTAAATATCCTTGCAAGAAGCTTTCATGATAAGTTCCACATCGTGTCCGTGGGCATGAACACAAGGTTCAGGGTTGACTCCCACTTCTACAATGCATAACCTTTCATTTTACTTCTCGCTCTTGATGAAGCTGTAGTATTGAAATTTTATCTGACGAAAAGCTAGTAGAGTATAACCCGCATAACTTTCGAGTTCACATAGATTAGGGAAGGCATAGGTTCAGCCCATCGGGGCACCTTAGGAACATATATCATAAATTTCGAGAATAAATAACACAAGCTCGGTAGTAGAGCATGCTTGAGAAAGCGGAGGATACAATTTACCAAATGCATTATGTATCCGAGGAAGGGCTCACAAGCTTATTGAATATGAAGGACGTTGTCGGATAAAATCCGAAAAAGGGTCTGATGGTCCACAAGGGATCTGATGTGAGCATCAGTACTCAACCAGAGGAAGAAAGAATGCAAGGAGATCAGATTATAGATACAACTGACTAACTCAAAGCTCAATTGCAAAGGAATTAGGAATTCCAAGACAAGGGATCAGAAGCAATGCTCTAATTAGGGATGGATAGGTAGAATAGCCTTAGGGGTACAATCGACGGCGATTTGATTGGTCGAGATCCAGCACATGTTAAAATGATGTCTGAGCCGGAAGGATGAATTCTAGGATCTGATTGAGGATTGCGAGCATTCGCAACATATTGTATCAACAGACTCAAAATGATAATGACAAAGGCTGACAATAACATTACTAGACTTATGGTATTAACCATAATGCAAGCAAGCAAGAAATTCAAGAACAATAGGCTGTTGAGGATTTTCACAAGAACGAATGGTATTACAAAGACTTTTGTGAAGTACATGAGTCAACTGAGGATGAGCGGATACTCGATAGCTGCACAAGGTTATCCGTAGGGGTATTCAGATGACAAGGAACTCCGATCACCAGCGCCGGCGTGGGCTGACGAGGACGACCGGGGCCCGCCCCCTGAGCCACTGACCGTGGGCCTGTGGGGCCCTATTGACTCAGTTGACTCAGTCAACTCTGCTGACTGGACCAGCCCGTGCGACTGATAGAAGGGGCCCACTGGCCCCTAATTAACGAAATTAATTAAGCTAAATAAGTCCATTTCTGTTAATTTAGATAAATCCAGAAAATGATTAAATCTTTTAAAATTCATAGAAAATAAACCGTAACTCGGATTACAATGTTTTCTACATGAAAGTTGCTCAGAAAAACGAGACGAACCCGAATACGCTAACGCTACCCACATACCTGTCAGATGCCTCTAACTATCTGAACATGGAACTTTCCCCCTCCGGTCATCTGTCTAACATAGGTCCGGAACCGGGAATACCTTCCCGGTTGTATTCCCCCTTCACATGAGTCGTGCAGCACTAAGTTAGAACACTCCTAGCGATGCGTATTGCCATGTTATGCCTTGTGATGCTTTGTTTGCTCTGTATTTACTGTTTCTCCCCCCTCTTCTCTTCGGTAGACCCCGTGGCGGCTGCCGATGCCACTATGATCGACTACGTCACCGACGACCCCTCCTTCTTGTCTGAGCAACCAGGCAAGCAAACCCCCCTTGAGGATTCCGATATCGCCCATTTCTTTCCCTCTCATGCTTGCATTAGAACTGCTACTGCTTTCTGTATGATCCTACTCTGATGCATAGCCTGTTGTTGTTACCTGCTTTCATACCTTACCTGCTTATCCTAAACTGCTTAGTATAGGTTGGATAGAGATCCATCAGTGACCCCACCTTGTCCTAGTTGCCTCGCTTTATGGTCGATGACTCGATCAACGTGATCGACGTCCAGGCCCCGACACCGCACATCACCCCCCTAGTTGTACGACACTACAGAGTTACTATCGAGTGCCGAGGGTGAACCTCATACATCACTCCTGATGAGATCCTGTAGTGTAGCTATACGGTCGAGGTCATCGAGGGTGATTTCCTCCTTAGCCACTTCCATTACAGCTCTGTTGTGCAACCCCTCAAGTGTGAACCTCGAGGGTGGATCCTCTTACATTCACCTTGATGATAACATCGAGAGGAATTCACCGGGGTTGATTCCTCGGGTTTTCCCCTTGGTGTTAGACACACAGTTACTATGGTTACTACGACTTTACCCTGAGCCATGTTACTAAAGACGGGTCGGCCCTGAGGGGTACCCACGCGAGCTTAACAGCGAGTGATGTGGAGTTGGGTTGACCTGGAAGGTACCCGCGAGATACTTACGGGGCGTGGTCGGGCATTCTTAGCCCTTGCCGCAAGTACTCGAGAAGGTACCCGCGAGACACATCGATCGTGAGTCTCTACTCGTTACCGCGTGCTCCTAATCCACTACGTTTTGGATATTTGATCCGAGGGGCCTCTGGCCAGATAGCACTAACCATCACGAGGGCATTGTATGGGCGTTCTGCGTCGTATGCATCAGCCGAAGCTTAATAGACGTTAGCGATTGAGCGGCACGCGCCGGGTTGGACTACGTAAGGTCCTGCCTTGTTGAAGGAGGTAGCTAGGTCTGCTCATCGGCCACCCACGCAACGTGCAGGAGTTCCCGGGGAGATGGCCCATGACCCTGGGGCATAGGTTTAGTCCGGTGTGCTAGCCTCTCTATTAAGCCTAGGTCGGGTTGCGGCGTATTGTTTGGCCGAGGCCGGGCATGACCCAGCAAAGTGTGTCCGACCGGAGTTAATCGAGCATGGTGGGTAAGTTGGTGCACCCCTGCAGGGAAGAAAACATCTATCGATAGCCCGTCCTACGGTAACAGACACTTGGAATTGTATCCCGATCGATACAACTAGAACGGGATACTTGTGATGAGAAATGGATTATGATGAGAAATGGATAGTATGGCTCTGGGATTGCTTTCTCGCAGGGAGTCGAGAAAGGATCTCTGGCCGAGGTTGATAACACTACTACTACTTTATATTATGTTGATCTGTACTCTTCTATATGCTGCAAGATGCTTGAAGATGCTAGTCTTCAATAGGCTAGGCTTTCCCCTTCTTTCTGGCATTCTGCAGTTTAGTCCATAGATACAGCCCATTTCCTTTGATACAGATGCATACTTAGTTTAGATCTGATGTAAGTCTTGCGAGTACTTTGGATGAGTACTCACGGTTGCTTTGCTACCTCTTTTCCCCCATACCCATTTGTTGCGACCAGATGATGGATCCCAGGAGCCAGACGACACCACTGATGACTACTGCTACCCCGAGGGTGCCTACTACTACGTGACGGCAGCTGACGACTTGGAGTAGTTAGGAGGCTCCCAGGCAGGAGGCCTTGCCTTTTTGATCGATATTGTTTTTGTGCTAGCCTTCTTAAGGCAAACTTGTTTAACTCATGTCTGTACTCAGATAATGTTGCTGCCGCTGACTCTTGTGTATTCGAGCTTATGTATTCGAGCCCTCGAGGCCCCTGGCTTGTAATATAAAGCTTGTAGTATTTTTATTTGTGTCTAGAGTTGTGTTGTGATATCTTCCCGTGAGTCCTTGATCTTGATCGTACACATTTGCGTGTATGATTAGTGTATGATTGAATCGAGGGCGTCACAAGTTGGTATCAGAGCCAACTACCTGTAGGTAGCCCCTTTTCCAACTCCTTAGCCGAGGTCGAGTCTAGTCACTACAAAAACAGTTTTACTAACATGGCTGTGTGGCTTACAGGCCCACGTCTCCATTGGGTGGTATTAGAATCTTTTATTCCTCGTCTATACTCTAGGACTCTGATCTCTCTTCTATCCGGGTTAAATGGTTTTACTAACTCGAACATTAGGATCTCGTGATCACATCCGCCCGGAGAGCCCCTTATTTCAGATGATCGCCTGCTGCATCAGAAGATTCCGAAGATACTCTATGATATTCTCTCAAGACTTTGTGCATGTTGCCGTTGCAATTCCCTACCACCGAAATATCCTTATGGATAACTACACACACTTGCCAATCTTACATTCTATCCCATTGATCTTGTTATTACAAGATGCCCTGAACTGCTCTTCTTTGTTCTGAGAATCCTTTGAGCTTAGTGCCTTGCAGTTCCTTGTCACCTGAATACCCCTACAGATAACTTTGTGCACCTACCGAGTATCCGCTCACCCTCAGTTGATTCATATACTTCACAAAAGTCTTCGTAATACCATTCGTTCTTGTGAAAATCCTCAACAGCCTATTGTTCTTGAATTTCTTGCTTGCTTGCATTATGGTTAATACGATAAGTCTAGTAATCTTATTGTCAGCCTTTGTCATTATCATTTTGAGTCCGTTGATACAATATGTTGCGAATGCTCACAATCCTCAATCAGATCCTAGAATTCATCCTTCCAGCTCAGACGTCATTTTAACATGTGCTGAATCTCGACCAATCAAATCGCCATCGATTGTACCCCTAAGGCTATTCTACCTATCCATCCCTTATCAGAGCATTGCTTCAGATCCCTTGTCTTGGAATTCATAATTCCTTTGCAATTGAGCTTTGAGTTAGTCGGTTGTTTCTATAATCTGATCTCCTTGCATTCTTTCTTCCTCTGGTTGAATATTGATGCTCACATCAGATCCCTTGTGGACCACCAGACCCCTTTTTCGTATTTTATCCGACAACGTCCTTCATATTCAATAAGCTTGTGAGCCTTTCCTCAGATACATAATGCTTTTGGTAAATTGTATCCTCCGCTTTCTCAAGCCTGCTCTACTACCGAGCTTGTGTTATTTATTCTCAAAATTTATGATATATGTTCCTAAGATGCCTCGATGGGTTGAACCTATGCCTTCCCTAATCTGTGTGAACTCGAAAGTTATGCGAATTATACTCTACTGGCTTTTCGTCAGATATAATTTCAATACTACAACTTCATCGAGAAGTAAAATGAAAGGTTATGCATTGTAGAAGTGGGAGTCGACCCTAAACCTTTGTGTTCATGCCCACGGACACGGTGTGGAACTTATCATGAAAGCTTCTTGCAAGGATATTTAATCATTTGAATAATTCTTCTGGTATCGTAAATTGGATCCCTTGCAGTTATGGTCCCGGCCATATTTTGTCCTTGATCCCATTGGGTAAGTTAAAATTACTTATCCTCTGCAAATCATTTCCCCTGTCCAACCTCTACTCCGATTTACCTTCTGGCATTACACCTAGTATATGATACTAGGAAGCTTTATACCCCATCACATCATTCCTAGCCTGATCGGCTATATTTTTATCGTGTCAACTTTTAACTGTGTCACCTGGTCCTCCTTCCCGGAGCACAATTTTCGATGATGAGCTCAGCTTACGTCCATTTTCCTCATCATATCATTTCACCTTGAACGGCAAGCTTGATTTCGAGTTTGTGACGTACCTATGGTTCCAATAACCTTTTGCTTCATCATTCCTTTGACTTGGTCTCGTCGCTGATTGATTACATCTTCATGAAATCTCTCGACAAATGTGCCGTGATCATTATCAGCCTTATGAGCTTTTCCAGGATATCAATCGAATTCATGATGAGAAATACAATCCTTCCCCTCGATGATTTATGTTATCATCGACAACATTCTTGCCTTCCCCAACACAAACTTGTTCATATAATTTTGGAAAAACGTCATTTTTGGCATGTCGATGGATTGTGGCTGAGCCCGTCGGCCACACCCTCATCTTTTCCCTCCTAAAATTGTATGACTTATTTTCTAAGTTGTTTCCGATGGATCCTTGGTGTATCCAAAGTTTGACCTTTGCTTGAAACCATGTCAATTCCATCTCGAAGCATGCCTGTGGTAATCCGATCTCCAATAAGAACAGTTGAAGCACGATACTAGATTTTCTTTATCAATTATCCAAACACCATTGTATGGGCAATGTCATGAAATTTCTTTCCCCTTACCTAAATGGTTTTATACTTCTATCCAGTCATGGATATCATGCTCTGCTTGTCCTTGGGAAGGATATACCCCTGAAATATGTGTTTAAAACACATTTTCCTTTCCATTGTTCTGTTTAATTTGACAGTTATTTTTCCTTTCCATTGGTTTGTTTAAACCTTATTTTGATCTATATTATATAAGGAGTAATTTTTCCCTGCTTATATAAACACACTGTTGTATCACTCTGTTAGTAAGACCATGTTACTATTGTTGATGACATTCCGGTAGCCACTGATGGACGAGAACTTTGCCTAATGGCCCGCCTCGTTCAACGAGCAGGAAAATGGTTCTCTTCGTCCCTCGCCCTTGGTACTGACGTTGTTGCCGACATAACTGACAGGCTGCCCTCTGACATGCCTTGCTACCATGACCGTGCAAGATGTCATCGCTCCTTCTATTTTAATCCACATGGTGGGCCCATAACCCACAGTTCCACCAGGATCAGAACCTGACTCTCCTATATATCCTTTATTCCGAAGTATCATTTGCTCTTGGCTTTGTGTGTTGTCACGAGCCACCGTCCGGGAGATGATCTATTCCTGATGCTCTGAACCCCTTCTCACACTCTGTCCAGGTATCGATCGTTTGTCCATTCGCTTGAAACTTCCTATTGTACCTTCATATTTTGCTCTTGATGTTTTCTTAAGTTTTAACTCGAGAGATACTTCTGCCACATTCCCTGAATTGTTCACCAGATAATTAACCCTATAAGGGTCAGTTCTCCCGAAGTTACTCTTTACTTCCACACTTAAATCTCGGGACGAGATTTCTTGTAGTGGAGGAGATTTGTAACACCCCCAGTGTCACGCTATAGTAATCCCCTGTTAATGGTGCCATGTCATCATGTTACTGTTGCTAACCTTCACTTGATCCAAATCACCATTCAAATTCAAATCCAATCTAAGGTCAAAATTCAAATTTGTCAAACTTCAAATTAAAAATGTTCAAGGTGTGGCAAATAATCCCTAGATATTTGTCATGTTGGAAACAACCTCTTTTGGATTCCCAAAGTGCCCCTGGAAATTATTTAGTGGTCCAGCAGCATTTAAAATTGGCCTTTTCAATTTCTATAAATGGTTAGACATCTCCTTTTCACTCCATACTTTTTGTTTCCATCTCATTATATCGTGCTAGAATTATGTGCCAAGTTTTGTTCAAAACAAAACCCAATTGGTACTAAAAGAAAATGCAAACAGGTCAATAAAAAGAAAAATAGTAAAGGAAAGCTAAAAATAAAAAGAGGGGAAAAGAGCCCACTGTGCACTGGGCCAAGTGCACAGTGGCGGCCCAGCCTGCCTCCCCCCGTTGTCTTCTTCCTCGCTACAGAGAAGCAGGGGAGGTGGCGGCCATCCACCGGCCAGGGCGTCACCGTTTCGGCCATCCGCCGCTCCCCGGCGAGGATAAGGCACGCCCCGGCTCTCTCCCCCTCCTAACCCTAGCGCCCACTTTCCCATCTCCCTTTCCCTGGAGCTCGCCCACCCCTCCCTTCTCTCTGGCGAGCACAACCGAGCGTGGCCGCCGCCACATCTCCGTCGACCCCGCGGCCACCGAGCCCTCCTGACCCCGCCGATCTGTCCGGGAGCCCCACCGCCATCGACCCCTTCGTCTGGTGTCGTTGGATCAAGTCTGGGAGCAACACAGCAACGCCGGCGACCCGATCCCCTTCTCCGGCCATCGCGACGCTGTCGCCGCGATTCCTCGCCATCTGCGCTCCTAAGCTGTCGATGAGCCACCCGTGCGCTCCTCGGTGAGCACCGCACGTCCTCCCCCCTCTCCCCTGCTCCTTTCCGTCCCCGTAGCCCAGCTAGCCACCATGGCCGTAGGACGTCTCCGCCGCGCCGTTCGCCGCCATCGTTTCGGTCGACATTGAGCTCGATTAGGTTCTCGGTCACGCTCCTCGACGCCGTAGGGACCCGCATCGCCCTCCAGTTCGTGCAACCGCCCTCTCTAACGTCATTTGCGTCGTTGCCCAGAAGCCGCCGCCACTGCAGCTCGTCGTCGTCCCCCTTTCCGGCCTCCCCAGCTGCTGTCGTGGCTCATTCACCGCGTCCGAACGGCGCCTCTCGCGCGTCAAATAGACGTCGGACGGCTATTTCTGAATCTCGCCGGTGATGCACCGCCGCGAAACGGCCCGTCAGAGTTACTCTGATCACCAGCGCTGGCGTGGGCTGACGAGGACGGCTGGGGCCCGCCCCCTGAGCCACTAACCGTGGGCCTGTGGGGCCCTGTTGACTGAGTTGACTTAGTCAACTCAGCTGACTGGACCGGCCCGTGCGACTGACAGAAGGGGCCCACTGCCCCCTAATTAACGAAATTAATTAAGCTAAATTAGTTAACATAATTAGACACTGATAGGTGGGCCCATTAGTTTAACTAAATATGTTTAGATTAGTTTTTAACTCTGTTTAACCCATTGTCTATGACGAGCGGGCCCCACTGGTCATTTTGACCAGTCAACCAGTCTGTTGACTGCTGATGTCATCCCCATGCAATGCTGATGTCATAAGTCCATTTCTGTTAATTTAGATAAATCTAGAAAATGATTAAATCTTTTAAAATTCATAGAAAATAAACCGTAACTCGGATTACAATGTTTTCTACATGAAAGTTGCTCAGAAAAACGAGACGAACCCGAATACGCTACCCACATACCTGTCAGATGCCTCTAACTATATGAACATGGAACTTTCCCCCTCCGGTCATCTGTCTAACACAGGTCCGGAACCGGGAATACCTTCCCGGTTGTATTCCCCCTTCACATGTGTCGTGCAGCACTACGTTAGAACATGCCTAGCGCTGTGTATTGCCATGTTATGCCTTGTGATGCTTTGTTTGCTCTGTATTTACTGTTTCTCGCCCCTCTTCTCTTCGGTAGACCCCGTGGCGGCTGCCGATGCCGCTGTGATCGACTACGTCACCGACGACCCCTCCTTCTTGTCTGAGCAACCAGGCAAGCAAACCCCCCTTGAGCATTTCGATATCGCCCATTTCTTTCCCTCTCATGCTTGCATTAGAACTGCTATTGCTTTCTGTATGATCCTACTCTGATGCATAGCCTGTTGTTGTTACCTGCTTTCATACCTTACCTGCTTATCCTAAACTGCTTAGTATAGGTTGGATAGAGATCCATCAGTGACCCCACCTTGTCCTAGTTTCCTCGCTTTATGGTCGATGACTCGATCAACGTGATCGACGTCCAGGCCCCGACACCGCACATCACCCCCCTAGTTGTAAGACACTACAGAGTTACTATCGAGTGCCGAGGGTGAACCTCATACATCACTCCTAATGAGATCTCTGTAGTGTAGCTATACGGTTGAGGTCATCGAGGGTGATTTCCTCCTTAGCCACTTACGTTACGGCTCTGTCGTGCAACCCCTCAAGTGTGAACCTCGAGGGTGGATCCTCTTACGTTCACCTTGATGATAACATCGAGTGGAATTCACCGGGGGTGATTCCTCGGGTTTTCCCCTTGGTGTTAGACACACAGTTACTATGGTTAGTATGACTTTACCCTGAGCCATGTTACTAAAGACGGGTCGGCCCTGAGGGGTACCCGCGCGAGCTTAATAGCGAGTGATGTGGAGCCGGGTTGACCTGGAAGGTGCCCGCGAGATACTTATGAGGCGTGGCCGGGCATTCTTAGCCCTTGCCGCAAGTACTCGAGACGGGGCGATGGGGTCACATCGATCGTGAGTCTCTGCTCGTTACCGCGTGCTCCTAATCCACTACGGTTTGGATATTTGATCCGAGGGGCCTCTGGCCTGATAGCACTAACCATCACGAGGGCATTGTATGGGCGTTCTGCGTCGTATGCATCAGCTGAAGCTTAATAAACGTCAGCGATTGAGCGGCGCGCGCCGGGTTGGACTGTGTAAGCTCCTGTCTTGTTGAAGGAGGTAGCTAGGTCTGCTCACCGGCTGCCCACGCAACGTGCAGGAGTTCCCGGGGAGATGGCCCATGACCCCTGGGGCATAGGTTTAGTCCGGCGTGCTGGCCTCTCTATTAAGCCTAGGTCGGGTTGCGGCGTATTGTTTGGCCGAGGCCGGGCATGACCCAGCAAAGTGTGTCCAACCGGAGTTAATCGAGCATGGTGGGTAAGTTGGTGCACCCCTGCAGGGAAGAAAACATCTATCGATAGCCAGTCCTACGGTAACGGACACTTGGAGTTGTATCCCGATCGATACAACTAGAACTGGATACTTGTGATGAGAAATGGATAGTATGGCTCTGGGATTGCTTTCTCGCAGGGAGTCGAGAAAGGATCTCTGGCCAAGGTTGATAACACTACTACTACTTTATATTATGTTGATCTGTACTCTTCTATATGCTGCAAGATGCTTGAAGATGCTAGTCTTCGATAGGCTAGGCTTTCCCCTTCTTTCTGGCATTCTGCAGTTTAGTCCACAGATACAGCCCATTTCCTTTGATACAGATGCATACTTAGTTTAGATCTGATGTAAGTCTTGCGAGTACTTTGGATGAGTACTCACGGTTGCTTTGCTACCTCTTTTGCCCCATACCCGTTTGTTGCGACCAGATGACGGATCCCGGGAGCCAGACAACACCATGGATGACTACTGCTACCCCGAGGGTGCCTACTACTACGTGACGGCAGCTGACGACTTGGAGTAGTTAGGAGGCTCCCAGGCACGAGGCCTTGCCTTTTCGATCGATATTGTTTTTGTGATAGCCTTCTTAAGGCAAACTTGTTTAACTCATGTCTGTACTCAGATAATGTTGCTTCCGCTGACTCTTGTGTATTCGAGCTTATGTATTCGAGCCCTCGAGGCCCCTGGCCTGTAATATAAAGCTTGTATTATTTTAATTTGTGTCTATAGTTGTGTTGTGATATCTTCTCATGAGTCCTTGATCTTGATCATACACATTTGCATGTATGATTAGTGTACGATTGAATCGAGGGCGTCACAATAGACCACCTAGCGATGACTACAAGAACTAAAGCGAGCCGAATGCGCACCGCTGTCATCGCCCCTACCTCGTCGAAGCCGGACAAAACTTGTTGTAGTAGATAGTCGGGAAGTCGTCATGTTGAGGCCCCATAGGACCAACGCGGCAGAACAGCAATCTCCGCCAACGAAGAGTACCGTAGATCGGAAGGATCCAACCTGAAGACACACAAACATAGATGAACTATGACCAGATCCGAGCAAATCCACCAAGGACAGGTCTGCCGTAGACACATCTCCACATGCCCAGACACACCACCAGGACTGGGGCTACGCGGGGAGAAGCTTATTCCATCTTCAGGGAGCCGTCGTCGTCTCATCTTCCTAAGTAGGACAGAAACCCTAACAAAACTCAAAGAAACATATGGAAACAGAGCCCTCTCGTCAGCATGGGTCGAGATCCACCACGCCGCCATGACCCTAAGGCCACTGGAGACGAGACAGACTGGCGGCGGCACAGGCGGGAGTTAGAGAAACCCTAGTCTTTTTTAGAGAAGGAGGCGGTTGCGTAGGCATATTTTCTTTCTAATGAAGCTTTTAATTACAACAAGTTCACCGAATGGTGTAAAAGTTAATGCCTAAAGATGGTTTTAAGGTAGGAGGGAGAAGGTTTTTGGACACCTTTTTTTTGCTGTGACAGATGCCTTAAAACTAGTTCATAAATTTTGTAGAGCAATTGAAACATGAGATCCAACGGTGGGAAGCCAGGGAGGCGGATCTGGTGGTCGCCAGGTGCCGAGCTCAATTTTGGCCTGCGGAGGACAAGGAAAGGTGGCGAGGGCGTGGCAAGGGCCGGAGGGGAGCCGTCAGATGCGGCCAAATCCGAGAGCACCACGCCGACTAAGCACCGAGAGATGACAAGGAGCGGCTCGCCGACGATCATTTGAGGGCCGCAGCGGCCACTCATCAATGTCGGTGGGCAGCGGTGGTGCTATTGCGACAATATCGAGGCAGTGGGGGTGCTATGGTGACAATATCGGGCGGCGACAACCCAGGATCCAGCAGGGTCTCGGCAAACGTCCCAAGTAGCGGGGTTGGGGGTGGTCGACGGAGTCGCGGCGACAGAGAGAACCGGCCGCAATCGGCATGGGGTGACAACAATCGATGGCGGTGTTCCCGCCACGGTGTTTTTGATTTTAGGGCAACCGCTAGAGGTGCTGCAAATTTGCAGCACTTGTTGCAAATTTAGGGCCGTAATATAAAAGTACACTATGTACATAGAGAACCAGTTTTGGGTGTAGCGCCTGTCAGAGATACTTTGAGATACTAGGGCGAGATCATATTTTCTGCTTGCAGAGCACTATTCTCTTGCAGAGATGTCTTAGGAGCTGAATTATGTGCAATCATGGAAGGTCTATCTTTAGCAGTTCAGAGAACCGAACTTCCCCTTGCTATTGAAATGGATTCGAGTGTGGCGGTGTCTATGGTCTCTTGTGACGAAGTAGATCGGTCAGTTTATGCCTCCTTGGTGAATGAAATAAGAATGCTATTGCGTCCTAGGCAAACTTGTATTACTCATATTTCTCGTTCTCGGAATAAGGCTAGTGGTAGTTTAGCTAGATTTGTTAGAGTAGAAGGACGGACTATGACTTGCTTAGAGTCCGGTCCTGATGAAGTTTTGGGAATTGTCCTTGATGACTATAATAAAGACATTGTGATTGAGTAATACAAGTATTTCTCCCCAAAAAAAAAATAAGAAGACGCTCATACTTGCAGTATTTACTCTGGCTAACTGGCACACATTGCTCGAAATCATAATCACAGAGGACAGTGGAGCAATGGTGCCCCGGCGCTGGGGTCCTGGCACGACTCCCTGGAGCCCATGGGCCGGGCTTGGTCATCATTCTGGGTCCTCCAAATGTCTGGAGCCCGGGCCTGGTCATTTTGGGGCCAGTGTCGGGAGCCCAGGCCTAAATGAAGGCGCAGTGGGCCCGTGGCCTCTTTTCGCCATCAATGTGCTAGACTGCCCCGTTCTCCTTCAAATAGCCGCCCCGGCTGCGCTGCCTGCCTACCTCCTCGTTCTCTCTGCTCTCCTCCCACTCACACACTCACCAACACAGTCACACGCAGACGCTTCATCGGCCGAATCACAGGCTAAGGTAAAGCATCAACATATACACGAGCAAGCAAGGAAAGCCAAGCGTTAGCTGTCTCCGATCAGAGCCGGCCGGCCGCAGAGAGAGAGGGAGGGAGATGTCGAGCCGCCGTGGCAGGATCACCGACGAGGAGATCAACGAGCTCATCTCCAAGCTCCAGGCGCTGGTCCCGGAATCATCCCGCCGCCGCTCCGCGAGCCGGGTACGTACTCACGCGAGCGCGCATTGGTCCTCCTGCGAGTTTTTGCTTGTTCCATGCGTGCGTCCGTGCAGCGCACCGACACTGACAGACCGGCCGCGACTGTGCATTTCGTCACGGCGGCGCCGCCAAGTCTACCCTGAGAAGGATTAGCACTGTTGTTTTTCTTCCTCGCTGTTCCTGACATGAATGCTATGCTGTGCTGCGCAGTCGTCGGCGTCGAAGCTGCTGAAGGAGACGTGCGGATACATCAAGAGCCTCCACCAGGAGGTCGAGGACCTCTCCGACAGGCTCTCGGAGCTAATGTCGACCTTGGACGAGACCAGCCCCCAGGCCGAGATCATCCGGGGCCTTCTCCGCTAGCCGGATTTTATCCTACCGATCGAGCCAGTAGGCAGTAGCTACATATATATTAGCTTGAATTCATCGGCCGAAGGAGGGAGACGAGGAGGCAAGACAAGAGAAGAGAAGACAACAAGAGAGGCATAGCATTTTTTAGCTGCTGCTTGTTTCTTTTCCTTCCTGCTCCCCCGTCTCCTGGTACGTCGTCGTCCGTGTGCGTGTGTCTTTGTGAGGCCCTCATTTAGCTTCCGGTATACTCCACTGTGTTTCATTTATGCACCAGGTTGGTAGAGGTTAATAATATATATGGTGCTTCTACCGATTAGCCGAGTGTATTACTACTACCTTGTAGACGTGTGTGTTTGTGCTGTTGTAGGCCTGTAGCTTCTCTCAGACTGAGATGCATCCTCTAGCTATAGAGCTGTTGTTTTGTACTACTAGTACTATCTATTGCTAGGTTTGTCCCTGTTTTCCAACGGACAAGCTAGCTAGGTTAACGACGAGCGTGGACTACGGAGAACTGTCTGTTTTTGTACTATCTGTTTAATTACTGCCACGTCTTCTCTGCATAACTTACTCTACCACGTACGGTCAAGTTATTTGGAGCAATGTGCAATGCCACATAGAAAAGTGAAGAACCTCTCGTGCGTGCTAGGGGCGTACGTGCGCATGTAACGTCGAAATAGTCGGTGCACTTGTAAATGTAAGAAGATACTCCCTCCATTCCACAATGTAATGCTTCCTCTATCTCCGTGCTTCAACTTTAACCGTAAATTTAACTATTAAGACCGATTGCGGCGGGAGCAAAAATTATATCAGTGAATTCGTATTTCAAAGAAGTTTTCAATTATATATATTTTTCTCCCACCGTAGTTGGTCTCGTTGATTAAATTTATGGTCAAAGTTGGACCTCGGGAAACGCGGGCACACTATAATTTAGAATGGAGGGAGTATAAAAATGAGCGAGACGTTCCATGGTGCAAAAGAGCCCTATTAGCTAGAGGGTCAACATTTTGGCTTCTCGAGTGAGACTAGCCACAATGGGGAGTAACATGGAGTAGTAACATGTTCATGTTACTAGTCTATGTTACTACTTCTATAGTGGGGAGTAATATATGCGTGATAACATGAAACACTTCATTTATTAGACTATAGACACATCTTATCTTGATATGTGTGATGTTACTCATACTCCCTCCGGTCCTTTTTACTCTGCTCATTGGATTTGCCAAAAGTCAAACTTTGCTAAGTTTGACCAAATTTATATTAGAAATTATTAGCATCTATAATATCTAATAAATATAATATGAAAATATATTTCAAGATGAATCTAATGATATTGGTGTTGTTATGTGAATGTCTATAATTTTTTATATAAACTTGGTCAAAGTTGAATGAGATTGACTTCGGACAAACCTAATATGCAGAGTAAAAAGGACTGGAAGGAGTACTAGTAGTAACTAGCTATGTTACCACTTTCATCCTTTTCTTCATTTATTGCATGTCATATCATTTATTTAACTTAGATATGTATGATGTTACTTTCATTGTAGGTAGTCTGATAGGCCCCATAAACAGCAGGTGTCTTCATCTTTTGTGAACTTGGCCCATGAAGTGTCAACTTTTCGCATACTACAAGATCTCCGCAATCAGGCACGGCGTCGGATCCCTCCGAACTATAGTCGATCAACAGTAAAAAGAAAAACACAAGTCGATCGACATGGCAGTGCAGGTACGAGAACCGTCCGATCAGCAGCCAAAGCATGAGATCTGTACTGTTTTTCTTCTGATTATTTTGAGTATTTAATAAAAAACTACCACAATTCACGAAACCATGTTTATAAACTATCATTTTACAAATTTATGCGAAAAACTACCATTTTTGTTCTAATCTTTACCTAAAAACTACCAAGTCAGAAAAGGCCGATTCGACTTGTTTAAGCATGATTATGACAGGGTTGGTCCACACGTAAGCATTAACATGATAATAATAGTCAACCCCGCTAGATTGACCGTTATGACAGATGGGACCCATGTATTCACTAGGACATTTCTACAAACACTTTGTATGCGTAGTGTCGCCGGGCCGGCTGTGGGCGAGCTGCCGCCCACCGCCGAGCAAGCTAGCCGCCGCGCTAGCTGGACTCCGCATCGCCGGGCGAGCTCGCCGGCGACCGCCGCGCTCGAAGCTAGTCTCCGCGCGAGCTTCCATTCCGGGCGAGTTGGCAATGGCTGCGTGCTGGCCTCCGCGACCTGGCCATGGCTGCCGCCGCGCGAGCTTCCATTCCAGGCGAGCTGGCCATGGCTGCGCGTTGGCCTCCGCGACTTGGCCATGGCTGCCGCCGCGCTCGAAGCTGGCATTCGCGCCTCCGGCCGAGCTGTCCTGGGTCGTGCCGGCGGATGGGTCCGTGGTCAACACATCTGCATGTTCAGCCGCGATTTTACATCAAGGAAACTGGAGCTAGCTAGCAAGTCGATTGGAGTCTGGCTATTAGCTCAATTCGTCTTCCATTGAAAGCCACCGGAGATCTTCATGGGGAATTTTAGAAGAAGATAGGGAATTTTAAAGGAAGAAGGAAGAACTGACGTGTGGGCCTCATATGTTAACGGTCAAAGTAACCGGGTTGACTTTTTCAGCTCCGACGGATGGGCCCAGCATGTTATAATCGCGCTTAAACGAGTCGAATCGGCCATTTTTCTGACTTGATAGTTTTTAGGCAAAGATTAGAACAAAAGTGGTAGTTTTCCGCACAAATTTATAAAGTGATAGTTTTTAGGCACGATTCCATGAATTGTGATAGTTTTTTGTTAAATACTCGATTATTTTGGTTTATAGAGACGTGTCATGCTCGAAGTGGGTCATACACATACATGTACTACAAATAGAAAACACTTGCATTCCGTCACCTGCGTTTCAAGCGCGTGCACAGTGTGGCCTTTCTTTGTCCGTATCTACATCATCGTCTCCAGTGGAACGGATTGCTCTCGCTTGCACTGTGATGGTGCCCACGGTTTTGCTTTCTCCGATCTCACGGACTGTGCAGGTGTATCCCCGGCTTTTGCTCTCGATCAAAGAGCCTAGTCAAAATCTCTCGGCCTGTGCAGAGCTATAGATAATACTATACTACACTCCATCTATCTTAGAGCATCATTTGGACATGTCCGATCGGTGTCCAGACAAAAGAGAGAAGAAAATAATGACGCAATCAGGCCCTCATGTCATCTCTATACGTCTGACTGTTCGTAAATCCTGGTACCCAAACTATAGGACGGTTAGTGCCCCACAAGGACGCGGCCTATCCCGGTCCATTATTTCTTTTCTTTTTTTTGCTTTCTCCTTTTTCATCTCTTCGTCAAGCACATGCATATGATCAGACATATAAGAGACAAAATGTGAAGCATGGCTGCATGCACAAATAAATAGAGCCCAAAACATACACGCCTGAACACTAACCGGACACCCGTGGACATTTGAGGGGGCAAATTTGCTACAAGTCCGTCTATAGATGCCTGCCCTTAGTGGGTCGGCGTGACAAATTGCTCGTGCATTCCAAGACCTTGGCCGATACATACAAAACCCACACGCTTAGGAAAATGGCTCACTCACCGCTCAAGAAACCGTGCAGGGAACGGGCACAGCTTTGTTAACCCGAGGCCAGAGTCCAGAGAGACGCATAAACTAGCTGTTAGTTTATGAGTTCCAAAACCCTGGATGGGCCGCCGGTGTTCAGGCTCAGGTTCTGGCTGGTGCGTGGAAAGCAGAGCTGGAGATGCATGCATCCACCCGATGCGTGCGTGCGTGCGTGCGGGTGTGTCTGCAGGAGCAAGGCATGGAAATGGTCTCGGCCTAGGAGCGAGCGATTCGTGGAGGAAACAAACTTTCTGTCTGCGACGTGAAGCCAGCCAGCCCGGCCGGTGCGGTGCGGTGCCCCTGTAACGAGGAGGCGTGTCCAGTCTCAGTCAGTCTCCCCCTAGAAATGTGCCTCACTTGTCTTGTCAGGCCGGTCAACACATCGGCGAGCTGCGAATCACACAAGTCACAGCTGAACCAGTGCTAATCAATTGCTCGATCCACGCGTACGTGCCTCGCTAGTGCTAGTGCGCTGAAGCAAACTGCCCGGTGGCTCGTGCGCATTATACTATGGTCTACGGTAATGGCGTACTACGAGACGTGCACGAGGAACGCATGCCCGTCCGGTGTACTCCTCGCACCGTGCGTGTGTGGTGCGAAATGATCTGATGTGTATCTGCATGCGGAGTCTGTCAGAGACGTGGTGGCACGAGGGATCTGGGAGGTGCGCGGCGCTGCTCGCTATTACTGTTGCAGCTACCGTCGGCCGGCGGTTGGACTGGCAGGTGGTGGCCGGGCGCCGATCGGTTGGTTTCCTCCCCGGCGATCCACTTGCCGGACAGCAGGGGTCCGGCGGTGGTACTGTGCAGGGCCGGCGGGGTCGCTGTCGGCGTACCGTTGGATCCGGCACGGCAGCTGCTCATAAAAGGCCAATCTGTCCCGGCGCGCGTAGGGGCCGGCCAGTCGGTCGGGCGGGCACGCGTTGCTGCCGAATGCTGATGACTGGTGAGGTAGATGGCCCTCACTGACCACCCACACAGATCTCACTTTCGCTGTCCCTGTGCGCCAGTCCGGGCCATGTAGGCGGCACAGCGGCCCGACTGAACCCGTCAGGCCTGCGTGTGTTTTGCGCTGCACGCGAGCGTCAACAATGGCCAGCCACCATCGCCATGGGCGGGCACGCTCCTGGGCAACAGCCAACAGGTCGTCTCAGGGCATCACGAGCAAGAACTTTCCAAACGACAGCTTTGTAGACTTGTGCGTCGCGCGTCCGGCCCGGTGTCTTGCATCGGCAGCGCGGGACACCGCAGGACGGCCCGGTCTGTTCACGCGGAGGCGACTCGTCGGCATCGGGAAAGCGACGGAGAAAAGGTGGCTCGGCGGAGGGCGGACGTACGTGGTGGAAGCTGCGCCGCGCGTGCGTACCGGGTGCGGCCGCGGCGGTATGGCGCGCGACGCCTGGGATGCGTCGCGCCATTGACCGAGCTGAGCGGGAGCATGGGCGCGTAGGCGGTGTCGGATCTAGTCTCCCGCGCCGGCGCCGCGGGTGGCCCGCTGTCGCGCCCGGCGAAGGACATGGCCCGGGCGGGAGGGGGCGGACCGGTGCGCGATTGATTGCGCTGCCTCCCGAGATCTGATTAAGGCCCCTGCAGCCGGGCCGGCGAGACGGAGCCCTGGGCGAGGCCCACACGTAGCGGAAGCGCAGGCCCGTATTGGGTATACGCCTAGGTATGCATGCCACGCCATGCCTGATCAACGCGTGTATCCTATTTCTGCGGTGCACCGAAGCTCCAAAAGTGTGTTCCAAATCATCACACCTGGCTTTGGCCATTTATTGGGCACACATGTCACCGTACCGCCGATAGATGCGCACGTCTCTGTCTGTACCGAGCTGGAGCACCAGCTAACTTTTTGTCAAGGTGACGGGGACGGCCGGGGTGGCGGTGGCGGTGGCGGTGGCGACCGTGCTACATTCCTGGGAAAAGGAGGCAATGTCAAGGCGTGTTGCGCTCTTTCCGGGTGAACACTGCGACACAACAAACAAACGCAGTCGTCGTGCGTATTGCAGTCGAACAGTGCGCGGGGAAAAGCTTAGGGCTCCCGAGAACGTCCGACCGACGTGGGGATGATCTCACCGGTGACCATTGGATTACCAAATATGCAATTATAGAAACTGCTTCTCTGAAAATCTGTCATTAAAATGAGAACATGGGTCTGTATAGTGGATAGTAACTTAAGTGTGGTAATATGCAAATTCATTTATTAGGTTATAGACTCATATTACATTGGGACATGTGATGTTACAGTAACTAGCTAAGTTACTACAACTATCTTTCTCCTCATTAACTCATTGTCACATAAACAAATTTGCTGAGTTGGACTCGATGTTACTGCTGAAGTTACTATCACCGTGGCTAGTCTTATCTGGCCTCACCTTACCACTAGAGAGGGCGCCCAGAGATTCGAAATTGTGACCGTCATGTTAAATAGAACTCACGCAGACCAACCAGACAAGCTACACATTGTGGTAATTTACTTCCTTCTTTATTTTTATACTTTCTTCTATTCACGAAAGCTCCCGGTTTTGGGAAGCTTGTGGAAGCTTCCTAGATGTTTTCTTTTTTCCTCTTCTGGACCGGTTGTTCCTTCAGCTTTTTCTTCCTTTTCTTGTTTTTTTTTTCTTTAATATTTTCCATTTATTTTTTCTGCTTTTTTTTCAAAATGAACAAACTTTTTAAATTCAAGGAACTTTTCTTAAATTTGATGAAAACAATTCGCATTCGATGATCTTTTTCCAAAATCGTTGAATTTTTTTTCAAAATCAATGAAATTCATTTCAAATTCTATGATATTTTTTCAGCTTTGATGAAATTTTTTGAGAATCAATAAAACAATAAAATTTAATAGACTTTTTTCATAATCAATCAACTTTTTTCAAATTCAATGAATATTTTGCATTTTTTATTTTTTCAAAATGATTATCTTTTAAAAAACAATGTTTTTTTAAATCTGTGTACTTCATTTCAAAACTGATGAACTATTTAAAAAAAGTGAAAATTTTCAATTTGTGAACTTTTTCCAAAAATGATGAGACTTTCTCCAAATTAGGGAACTTTATTAGATTTCTATAAATTTTCTTGTATTTTTTGAATTTTTTTAAGTCAATGGCCGACTGGTTAACCATTGACTGAGCAAAAGAAGCAGACAAGGGTGACGACCGAGCCATCCGGCACAGCCAGCACTGATGGGCCGCAGCACTCTAGCAGCACGTGAGTGCCCGTTTCGCTCCATGGCGCTTAAAGCGCAGAGTAGGAGCTCACTACGTTCATAGTTAGATGTAGGGAACCCTCGTGTCAAGGCAAGCGCCAGATGGGCCAACCCAGCTCGCGGGATGCCACTGCCTTGTTTTCTTCATGTTTCTTGGTTTTGCTTTTTACTTTTTTACTTCTAAATATTCTAAATAAATAGAATAAAAAACCCTTCAGATAAAAACATTTGAAGAAAATTGTTAACCACTCATTTGTAAAATCTTAAATGTGTATAGAGACTATGTTAAAGAAATATAAAAAATATATTAATCAACCATCTGAAAAATATTAAATGTATATAGAAAAATGTTGACGTGTATTAAAAACGTTATTCAAGCATTTAAAAATGTTAAATGTGTAGAGAAAAATGTTGATCATGCATTAAAAAACATTGATCTTGTATTTTATTTTTTAATAAATCATATAAAATGTTCAAATGTGTAGAAAAAATGTTGACTATGTCTTAAAAATTGTTAACTTTGTATTGCACAATGCTATTCGAGCATTGAAAAATGTTAACTTTGTATTGCACAATGCTATTCGAGCATTGAAAAATATTAAGAATGTGTATAGAAAATATGTTAAACATGTACTAAAAGATGTTAAACCTAAAAAAATTCAAATGTGTATAGAGAAATGTTGACCATGTATTAAAAAATGCCAACCTTCTATTTGCAAAATGTTATTCGAGCATTGAAAATTGTTAAGAACATGTATAAAAACAAGTAAAACAAGTTGATTGTGTACTTAAAAAGGTAAACCTGTATTTGTAAAATTTGAAACATTTATTAAAAAATATACTAGACGTATATGAAAAATATAGCATGAAACACAAAAATAACGGACATGAGAAAAAAACCCAATAGAAATCAAAACAAAATAAAACCAAAAAAAGAAAAACAACAAATAAAGAAACAAAGAAAAACAAAACAAACCAATGAAATAAACTAAAAGATAAAAAAGAAACTAAAGAAAAACCGTAAGTAACCATACAATAAAAAAAGAAAATGAAAGAAAACACACGCAAAAAAGGAGTTTAACAGCAAAACAAAGAAACCAAGAAAAACAAGATAAAATGGTTCAAAACCAAGAAAGAAACTAAAAGATAAAAAAACAAAAGAAAAACCAAAGGTAATCATGCCATAAACAAAAGAAAAATGAAATAAAACGCATGCAAAAAAGAAGTATAGCAAAACAAAGGAACGAAAAGAAAACTAGAAAAAAACAGAAAAAAAAGAAAACAAACAAACACATCAGAGTAACACGCTACTAGACTGGTCCATACGTCTGCGTCCTGCGGGAAAGCTTTAAGCGAGATGGGTGTGGGGATCCTATTTGGCGTGCAGGTTGCTGGTCAGCGACCACGCGCGCACCCCCTGCTTCCTCCTACCTACGATTGCACAGCCCCAACTAGCTTGTTTCCGATTTTGGAAAGGTTGTATATTTTTCATCGTATTTCGAAAAACTATAAAAGTTTTTTCAAATTCGATGAAGATTTTATAATTTTTCGTTATTTTTTTTACAAAATGATTATCTTTTGAAAAAAGTAATGATTTTTTCAAATTTGTGTACTTTATTTCAAAACTGATGAACTATTTTAAAAAACGATGAGCCATTTCAATTTGTGAACTTTTTCCAAAAATGATGAGCCTTTCTTCGAATTTAGTGAAATTTATTAGATTTTTACAAATTTTCTTGAATTTCTGGAATTTCTTTAAGTCAATGGTTGACTGGTTAACCATTGACTAACCAAAAGAAGCAGACAAGGGAGACGACCGAAAGAAGCAGACAAGGGAGACGACCAAAAGAAGCAGACAAGGGAGCCAGCATTGATGGGCCGCACCACTCTAGCCAGCACGTGAGTGCCGGTTTCGCTCCATGGCGCTTAAAGCGCAGAGTAGGAGCTCCCCTCGTTCGTTCATAGCGAGACGTAGAAAACCATCGCGTCAAGGCAAGCGCCAGATGGGCCAGCCCAGCTCGCGGGATGACACAGCCTTGTTTTTTTGTTTTTGCTTTTTTTTGCTTCTAAATATTCTAAATAAATAGAATAAAAACATTTGAAAAAATTGTTAACCACATATTTTTAAAATATTAAATGTGTATAAAGAAAATGTTTCTCATTAATACAAAAAATTACAATGTGTATGAATTTTTTTGATTATGTATTTATAAAATGTTAATTAATCATTTACAAATATTTTAAAGAAGTTTAATAAAAATACTAATCAAGCATCTGAAAAATGTTAAATGTGTATAGGAAAATGTTGACGTGTATTAAAAACATTAATCAAGCATTTAAAAGTATTAAATGCGTAGAGAAAAATGTTGGTTATGTATTAAAACATGTTAGCATTGTATTGCAAAATATTATTCAAGCATTCAAAAATGTTAAGAATCTGTATAGAAACATGTTGACCTTGTACTAAAATATGTTCAAATGTGTATAGAAAAATGTTGACCATGTATTGAAAAATGCCAACCTTGTATTTGCAAAATATTATTCAAGCATTGAAAATTGTTAAGAACATGTATATAAAACATGTTGACAATGTACTAAAATATGCTAAACCTATATTTGTAAAATTTAAACATGTATTAAAAAATCTACTAGACGCGTATGCAAATTTTAGCATGAAATAGAAAAATAACAGAAAATGAGAAAAAAAAACCAATGAAAACCAAAAAAGAAAGAAAGGAAACCAAAAAAAAAAGAAAAAAAACAAATAAGGAAACAAAGAAAAAGAGAAGAAAATTGTTCAAAACCAAGAAAGAAACTAAAAGAAAAAGAAAGAAACAAAAGAAAAACCGAAGGTAACCATGAAATAAACAAAGAAAACGATACAAAACACACACAAAAAGGAAGTATAACAGCATAACAAAGAAGCAAAGAAAAACAAGACAAAATGGTTGAAAACCAAGAAAGACCCAAAAATATAAAAAAAGAAACAAAAGAAAAACCAAAGGTAACCATGCAATAAACAAGGAAAAACGAAAGAAAACACATGCAAAAAAGAAGTATAACAGCCAAACAAAAAACCGAAGAAAAAACTAGAAAAATAAATAAAAAGAAAACAAACGAACACATCAGAGTAACACACTACATGACCTGCAGGAAAGCTTTAGGCGAGACGAATGTGGGGATCCTATTTGGCGCGCAGGTCGCTGGTTAGTGACCACACGCGCACCCCCCGCTTTCTCTTACCTATGATTGGACAGCCCCAACTAGCTTGTTTCTGATTTTGGGAAGGTTGTAGAACCTTCCCAAACCGGGAGTTTTACCTTCTTTTTTTATTTTCAATTTTTCTTATCTTTTTCCTTTTTCCCTTTTTTCTATTTTAATTTCTGTTTCTGTTTCACTTTTCTTCTTTTCATTTACCAAATTCAAGAATTTTTTTAATCAAGAAATTTTCTGCAAACCATGAGCATGTTTCAAATTTGTTAACACTTTTTACTAACTCATGCACAAGTTTTTCAACTCGTGGACATCTTTTGAATTGGTGAGCATTTTATAGTAGATAAACTTTTCAGAGTGAACATTTTTTTCAAATTTATGAACTATTTTTGAATATGCGAAAAACACTTAAGAAAAATTGATGACTTTGATGTGCAACACACAAAGTAACATTTTTCTTCAATCAATGAACACTAATCCTCTAAGTGTGAAGACATTAATGAAGAATTTGATTCTCAGAGCCCTACGTCAACTGTACGCGGTGTCTGAAATCACCATTCTTATATGGTGGGTCACGCCACCAACCAAAGTTGAAAATCTTCAAAATTGAGTTTTTTTGTCATTTTGCAAATTCTTCAAATTTTCAAATTCCTTGAGTTTACAATTTCTTTAAACTTTTCGATTGGTGTTTTCATTGACTATATACATATTTAAGTTTTCTGTGTCCTCAACAACATTCACTTATTGCTAATTCTTCAAGTTGATGTTTCCTCTAAGTTAATGTGATCGGACCCATTTCCCTTCCATGCTAAACTCAACCCAGCCTGTTCACAAATTCTTCATGTGCGTTCTATTTGAAACACGTTAAAAGTCTTCACTGTGTCCTCGACAGCTGAAGAATTTGTGAACTATACTTTAAAATTTTCATTCAAATTTTTGGTAGTTGCCGCTCAAACCATTCCCACTTCCCACAATGGAATATAATACTCACCCATGATCCCCCATGATCTCAAATACTCAGTACGTGGGTGACATGCTGAAAGGATAGCAAGGGTCAGGGGTATGGATGTCCAAAATCTTCGGGCGTTCAGTTTTCACCTCCTCTATAAATAGCCCTCCCCTTTCACTGTCTCATTTACACCGCTCGAACTTACTTCCCCTCGCTCGAGCTATGACCTAGCATCGCCGCTAAACTTCATCGTCGCCAGAGAGGAAGAGCTTCACTGCCTCGTCCTCCTCGCTGTCGTACTCGCGTCGGCTGCCGAAATCTTCACTCCGTCGCCGCCGTAGTTGTCTCCCGCCGCCGAGTTAGGGCGTGGGAGATCTGGACAGACGAACTTCTTCGTTCCTACTCCTAGTTTGTCATGTTATTCATCAAGGGTAATTAAAATACGATTTTACTGCCCTACTTTGATTCTTATGATTTTCACAAAATCCTCAAAAGGTGTTTATTCTTCAACAATCCACTCCGTAAACACTGCAATGCTTCTTTCCCTTGATTTATTTATCTAAGCAATGATTTTCCTCAAGATTCCTCAAGTGTGTGGATTTTCTAATTTGTACAACTCTGGAACCTAGGTCAAGAACGCTTAGTGAAATTCCTCAAGACACCTATGGTAAAATTCCTCAACTTCATATTCTTTTGGAAAACCTTCTGAGAACGCATATGACCTCTTCAAATTCTTCGCACTTATACTCTGTTCACAGGTACAAAATGTCTGCTGATGAATCTCTAGGTTCTCATCAACTTAACTCATTTGCAGCGTTCCTTGAAGACAAATTGTAGACTTCCTCAGAATCTTCAAAAGTTCAAAATCCTCAAGTGAGGAAAATGGCAGTTGGGAAAAGACCTTAGAAAGGAGGAAAGAGGCCTGAAACAAATACAACGTTTGAAATCCCTGAGGATATCTATGATGAATACTGCACTCCTGACGAAGATACACATGGGAAAGAGACCAAAACGCAGCGCAAAGTGCGCATTCGGAGGATTGAGAGAAGATGGGCTAAGGAATGGAAGGAACATCGACATGTCACTCCAAAGTACATGAAGAAATTCGCTGTAAATCCTCCATGCCCAAGACCACCTCTGGCCGCTGGCCAGAGAGCTGATCCTACCAGCATCAAGCATGGTGATGAATTTCCAAAGGAATGGGCCAAGCGCCAAGCAAAGCTTCAGAAAGTTGTTGCAGCAGCAGTGAGGAAATTCAATGAAGATTCTCAAGCTGCTCCTGTTGAGGCCTCTGCTAGTAGAACATCGTTCAAGAAGGCCATTCTGAAGAAATCAGCTGTGAAGACAAAATCTTCAAGCTCAATGCCCTCATGGCCAAGTTCCTCGACTGCAAAGCCCTCGGAGCAAATACCTCGGGCAACTTCCTCAAGGGAAGTTCCGATGCCCTCTGCTGCTGTAAAATCCTCAGCAGTTGTTGCCACAAAGTCCTCAACACCTATGCATCTTGCAATGTGTCAGCGGACTGCTGGTTTTTCAATTGCCTCAGGGGCATCTACAACTTCCTCAGCTCCCCCACAATCCTCAAGTGGTCCATCACTGCTAAAGGTCAAGTGCACTGCTGGACGAGGCAAGAGGCCAAGTCCTCACAAGAAACAAGTGGCTTTCCAGGTTCCATCTGATGATGATGAAGCTGATGATGATGAACTTGCTAAAATCATTAGATGGACAACAAAGGGCTGCAAGAGCCAAAGGCAGCCTTGTTCCACTTATGCTGGATCTAAGAAGATCCTTGATTTCATTGATATTTGGCATAAGGATCCAAATACCCCTCTTCCTGACATGAATCTGACTCTTGGTCAAAGTCACATGTTGTTTGCCTCAATAGGCGAAGAAAAATGGAAATTTGAGAAGACCAGAAGAGTCAAGAAGGACCAATACAAGAAAGAGCGCTTTTTGAGGAACAACATTCCCACTTTGTCTCCTGAAGAACTTGTCGCAGTCCAACGGGAAATCGAAGTCCTCAGTGATGAATTTGGCCATTATCATGCTGATTGGCTCGGTGACAAGGTCAGATTCATCGACATCGCCAACAAGACCATCAAGGACCACAATGCTAGTGTTGCTCTTGAATCGCAACCACAAATTCCTCAGACTGGAACATCTACTCAGCCCGCTGAAGAAACTGCAAGCGCAGCTAAAGAAATTCCTGCTCCTAAAGAAACTGACAGGGCAACACCCAATGTTGCGCCTGAATATCAACCCAGGCCAGCTGAAGAATATGTTGAGCGTGAAGAAACTGAGGATACCAGGGCGACTGCATCAGTCGTGCCTGAAGAAACTGCACCAACTTCATCCTCTGCTCCTCCTACAAAATCTTCAAGAATGAAGAAAACCACACTTCCTTCTGCATCAGAAGTGAAGAAAACAAAGGCTGCGGAGAAGGAAGCCACTAAGAAAAGGAAAGCATCAACATCTGCAGAATCCTCAACTCCTAAGAAAATGAGGATTTGGTTAAGTTTCTCAACAGAACCAATAGATGCAATCCCCATTTCTGTTGTGCTGTTAAAGGAGATAGTTCCTTTTGGTGAAGAATATGTCATTCCAGATGATGAAAATGATGGAGAAGATCATTCTGCTACTTCCTTAGAGCAGATTGATGAAGGAATTGAGATGGAAGCAAATGCTTCACCCCCACTGGTATTATCGCCCCAGCCTCAGTTCACTGCTGAAGGGGCTGACGTAGAAGAAATTGATGAGGATGTGGACATTAGGTCGACCACACTAGAAGTTGTACCTCAAGAGTTTGTGAGGCCTATTACTGTAAATCTTCAGCCCAAGCCTCAAAATCCCCAGTCTGGCATAAGAAGGCCAAAATTCAACAATGTCGATTTCTTCGCTGAGCATCATTTCTTCACTGATGCAAATCCTTATGACTTAGCAAGATTAAGGCACATGAGGTTTTGGACTACAAGTCAGATGAATTTCTATGCCTCAGTTCTTTTTGGCAAGGACAAAGTCTTCCAACACCGTCAAATTCGTCATGTGGATATGGAGTCCATTCCATGCTTTACACCAGTTCTTAATGTTCTTCACAAAGCCGGACTCCTCAATTTCTATGCTGACATATCTGATTGGAATGAAGAGCTAATTCTTCAGTTCTATGCAACCATGCATCTCTTTGGAAATGTCTCAGATGTCAACTCATGGGTGCTAGACTGGATGACAGATAACACTCACTTCAAAGCTCCAGCGACTTAATTGCTTCATGCCATTCCAATCCTCCGGTAGAAGGTGCAAGGCTTATGTATGAGGAACCTTAACTTCCAAATCATCTCATGCAAGTGTTGATGAAGCCTTTGCGTCCAGGCCAAGCTCCAAGAACCACCTTCCTTGTGAAGGATTTGCTGCATGTGTCCAGAACTATCTATCGCATTCTGACCAAACCCTTAGTCCAATCAAAGGACACAACTCTGAAGAAGAAGAAGTTGTTGGCATCATGAAGAATCTCCTGTTCAACATCATTCATGGCATACCCATAAACTATCAAGATTTCTTCATGAGGACTTTGGCCAATGTTGCACTGTCGCCCTTTGACTTGAAGCCCTATGCTCCTTGGATAATGAGGTTCATCATAACAAGGTCTTCAATTTCATACAAAGTAGACTTTCAGAATCACTTCAGCTTTCTGCCTCCGATTGAAGTCCTCAAAAGGACAATTTCCTTAGTTGATGAAAAAGGGAAGGCTGCTGTTATTGATGAAGGCACTCGTCCATTGGATGGTCAATTTTGTAAGGTTGCATCTTACTCCACCAATGATGACTCTGCAACACAAGACACTGCCGCAAAAGCCACAGAGCAAAATCCTCAAGCCACCGCCCCGCGTGTGACGACTGACCGCGAGCTTCTTCTAAGTCTTCACCAGAAAGTTGATCACAATCACAAGTGGGTCAAGCGTCAATTTAGCTCAACTCTTCAGAACATGACCGTCACTCGGAACACTTTGAAGAAAAACCATTACTATGTGCATGAAATCTTCGATCGCACTTGGGCTATACTTTCTCATCTTTACAATGATGAAGACCTCAAGCAGATGGACTTTCAGCAGAACTTTGATTCGTCACGTTCTCCTTCAAAGAAATTTAAGAAAGTCCAAGTTCCTCAGTTGGTCACAAGTTCATTTTCTTCATCGCTTGAGATGGATGAAGCTGAGGATCTCGACAACACTACGGCAGGCCCTACTTCGACAAACGACCCTGACAACAATGGCGCTCCTCCACCTCCTTCGAGCTGATGTTCTTCAGGGGTGTTAGTCCTCAATTTCATCCCTTTTGGTCATTTGATGACAAAGGGGGAGAAATTTGATTTAGTCTTCAAGCAGGTCTTATATTTGGGCTGTTTTTTCTTTAAGTTACAACTCTCATTCTTCTGAGGTGCTTGTTTGATGAGTTGTAAACTTAAGTCTGATGGTGGTCTGACACTTCTGAACTACTTTCTATATGCTTATGTCCTCAAGTACCTTAATGACACATGTTGAGTTTCATCAAACACCATTTTCCATCATGCATTTCAAATTCTTCATACTGTATGTTAAATGCGTGAATGGATTACAAGATATAGGGGGGATCTCCATGATTTTATTCTATAATGTGCATTTGAAGTCCAAAGCAAATTCCTCAAATATGCACATCTTCGGGGGGATTTATTCCATATCTTGCAATCAAATTCCTCAAAATATGTATTTACACTTCATAGGTTTATCACCGTTGAAAATTTAACCTATTTGTCATCAATCACCAAAAAGGGTGAGATTGTAAGTCATCTAGTGCCCCTTAGTGATTTTGGTGTATTGAAGACTTATAGGTTAAGGGACTAATGTGTTTGTGAGTGTACACAAGTCTTATAAGTCTTTGAGGAGTTTGATATATACAAACAAAGTCGACCCTTAAAAATGAATGTCTTCATCTGAAGACTTTAGTTTCATTGAAGACTTTGAAAATGAGGAAATTGGTGTGACCTTGAACATATTGATGCGAGGACTATGAAGCGTGAAGACTTCTGTTTTCATAGTTTCGTTTCCTTCTTTTGAGTCATAGGAAACACCGTATTGCTAATGGGGGTCGAGGTAATACTAAGGAAAAATTTCCAAGTGATGCTCATCTCAAAGCCTACACATATCCAATCCTTCGAGTGAAGCTTTTGGAAATCTCTTACAGTTCAGTCAATTTCTTCAGTGACAGAGACGAAGATCTTCTAGTCTATGAGGAATTTGTCCTAACTAAGGAGTTAGGAATTCGCCAATGCGAATTGCCTACAGTGAGGAACATGATAGCCCTGAGGAATTTGAGAGCTCAAATTTCCGACCGTTGATGTGCTTCATGCCAGCTGTCCTAAATATCTTATCAACATAACTATCATATCATTAGGGGCATTTATGTATTATCATGTCGGGCTGCTCCCTGGCTATAAATATTCGCCCCCCTCAACCACTAGTTGGTTGGCTGCTCTGAGAGAACTTGACACTTGTCATTTAGAGCATCCCATCCTCCGAGGACTTTGAGAGAAAATCACCAGTGAGGAAAAAACCCGAAAGCCCAACACCTAAAACCCAAAGTGATTAAGCATCACTAAAGAGATTGTTCCTATGTGGAACTAATGCTTGTTACCTTTGAAGAGTGTGCATCTTCCAGACGGTTAGGCGTTAAGGTCTAGAGCATCCAAGAGGAATTGTGGATCACGAGTGACCAAGTCTGTGAAAGTTTGGAAGTCACCTTGAAGACTTACCACGAGTGATTGGGCGAGGTCTGTGTGACCTTAGCTCAAGGAGAATATGGTAAGGAATGTGTGTCCTTTGGTTTAAATACCAAGCTGCTCCAACCAGACATACAACTGTTACAACAGTGGGAACCGGTCTACCAAATCACTGTCTTCACCGAGCTGTTGATTCTATTTCCTCAACCCTTTCATTTCCTCGTTTACATGTTGATGAAATTGCCCGTTACTATTTGAAGACTTTTACTGAAGACTTTCTAAATTTCCTCAATCCATATTCTTCAGTCACCTTGTCTTCTGCCTGCTTATCCTATTTACACGCTACTTGTGCTCTGTGTATGCTTCATCTCATCATGATGACTGTGTTACTGTTATGTTATGCATGCTCCTGAGTTCTTTATCCACTGCTTGTATTTCTTCACTTAGGAAATTCCTCAAGTAGTATTTCCTCAGTTATGAATTAGTAGAAATCGCCTATTCACCCCCTTCTAGTCGATATAACGCACTTTCAGAAATACAAGCATGTTTTGTATTATTGTTTCAATATCAAATTGATACCCTATTGCCTTAAATCACTCATATCTTAATATTCATGCCATGATTAGATTATATGATCAAGATTATGTTAGGTAGCATTCCACATCAAAAATTATCTTTTTATCATTTACCTACTTGAGGACGAGCAAGAATTAAGCTTGGGGATGTTGATACGTCTCCGTCGTATCTATAATTTTTTATTGTTTCATGCCTATATTCTACAACTTTCACATACTTTTGGCAACAATTTATATTATTTTTGGGACTAACATATTGATCTAGTGCCCAGTGCCAGTTCCTATTTTTTTTCATGTTTTTGTTTAGCAGAAAATCCATATCAAACGAAGTCCAAATACGATAAAATTTTATGGAGATTTATTTTGGAATATATGTGATTTTTTGGAGGAAGAATCAAGGCAAGACAGTGCCTGGGGGACCCACAAGGCAACAGGGCACGCCCTGGGGGGTAGGGCTTGTCGTATTGCCTTGTGACTCCCTTGTAAGTCAGCTAGAGCCCTTCTTTACCCGCAAGTAAGATAATATCAGGGAAAATCATGTTAAAATTTCAGCCCTATCAAAGTTACAGATCTCCGGGAATATAAGAAATGGTGTTCGGACAGAAACAGGAACACAAAACAGAGGAGAAACACAGAGAGAGATCCAATCTCGGAGGGGCTCCTGCCCTCCGGGAGCCATGGTAGCCAAGGACCAGAGGGGAAATCCTCCTCCTATCTAGGGGGAGGCCAAGGAAGAAGAAGAAGGAGGGGTGAGGGAGTCCTGGATTAGGGGGTGTTCGGATAGCCGAACTATACCTTCAAGCCGGACTCCGGGACTATGAAGATACAAGATTGAAGACTTTGTCCCGTGTCCGGAAGGGACTTTCCTTGGCGTGGAAGGCAAGCTTGGCGATACGGATGTTCAGATCTCCTACCATTGTAACCGACTCTATGTAACCCTAACCCTATCCGATGTCTATATAAACCGGAGGGTTTTAGTCCGTAGGACAACATACACATCAACAATCATACCATAGGCTAGCTTCTAGGGTTTAGCCTCTCTGATCTTGTGGTAGATCAACTCTTGTAATACCCATCCCATCAATATTAATCAAGCAGGACGTAGGGTTTTACCTCCATCGAGAGGGCCCGAACCTGGGTAAAACTTCGTGTCCCCTGCCTCCTGTTACCATCCGGCCTAGACGCACAGTTCGGGACCCCCTACCCGAGATCCGCTGGTTTTGACACCGACATTGGTGCTTTCATTGAGAGTTCCTTTGTGCCGTCGCCGTCAGGCCCGATGGCTCCTACGATCATAAATGGCGATGCGGTCCAGGGTGAGACCTTCCTCCCTGGACAGATCTTCGTCTTTGGCGGCTTTGCACTGCGGGCTGATTCACTTGGCCATCTAGAGCAGATCGAAAGCTATGCCCCTGGCCGTCAGGTCAGATTCGGAAGTTTAAACTACACGGCCGACATCCGCGGGGACTTGATCTTCGACGGATTCGAACCACTACCGAGTGCGCCGCACTATCACGACGAGCATGATCTAGCTCTGCCGCCGAACAGTGCCCTGGAGGCCGCACCTGCATCGGCTACGGCCCCTGGTTCGGAGCCGACCGCGCCGATCGAGGATGGGCGGTTGGACGCCGCCTCGGGGGCTGCGATCCCAATGGCGGTTGAGCCGAACACCAGCCCCGTACTCTGCAAGACTCATGACTCCATGGAGCCGGATTCTTCTCCGGACTCCGAACCCTCCGCGCCCCAGCCGAGCGAATTCGATTGGGCGCCGATCATGGAGTTCATGACCGCGGACGTCTTTCAGCACTTGCCTTTCGGTGATATCCTGAAGTCACTAAAATCTCTCTCTTTATCAGGAGAACCCTGGCCGAACTATGGTCAGCAAGGTTGGGATTCGGACGATGAAGAAATTCAAAACCCACCCACCACCCACTTGGTAGCCACTGTCGACGATTTAACCGACATGCTCGACTTCAACTCCGACGACATCGACGGTATGGACGCCGATGAAGGAGACGATGAAGAATCAGCGCCTATCGAGCCCTGGAACGCCACCTCGTCATATGACGTATACATGGTGGACGCACCCAAAGATGACGGCGAGGAACGGAAGGACGCACCGAAGGATTGTTCCCTCGAAAAGCAGTCAAAGCGGCGACGCAAGCGCCGCCCCAAATCCCACCTTGACAGAAATAGCGATCACACTGATCCAGCGCTGGAGCAGGGCGAACCGCTGCCATACAACGGCAATCCAGATAATCAAACCGAACAAACAAACCCTATCAATGATAATGGTCCGGACGACACAACGCCGGACAGGCACTCGGAGTAGCAGAATGCCCGTAAAAGGCTCGTCGCCACCGCAAGGAGCCTCAAAAAGCAGAAGCGGAGGCTCAAGGCCACGCAAAACACGCTCCAGTTCAGATGGAGCAAAATACTCAACACTGCAGCAAGGTACGGCGACAATCGTCCCTCCAAGAGCTACCCAAAGCGGAAGCTGCTACCCGAATTCGATGAGGAGGCCTCAGACCCCCCACAACCAAATATCAAAGCAGCCACCTGGTCGGATAGATGACCCCTCTACCACCACAGAACGGCATTCAACGCCGCTCACAATACAACACGTGACCCATGCAAGGGCTCACACCCAAAGGACGGCGCAACAAGATCCATCTATGGACCACGCAAGCACGCCCTGGCATACAATGCAACACAACAAGCATCCGACCAACGCGGCACACCCAGCTACAGGGGTGCCGCACACCCCCTATGTTTCACCGATGAGGTGCTGGACCACGAATTCCCGGAGGGATTCAAGCCCGTAAACATAGAGGCATACGACGGAACAACAGACCCTGGGGTCTGGATTGAGGACTATATCATTTATATACATATGGCTCGAGGGGATGATCTCCATGCCATCAAGTACTTACCTCTCCAACTCAAAGGGCCAGCTCGTCACTGGCTCAAAGGCCTCCCCGAAAGCTCCATTGGAAGTTGGGAAGAGCTCGAAGACGCCTTTCGGGCAAACTTTCAAGGGACTTATGTCCGACCTCCGAATGTGGACGACTTGAGTCATATAACTCAACAGCCCGGAGAGTCAGCCCGAAAACTTTGGAACATGTTCCTTACTAAAAATAACCAGTTTGTCGATTGTCCGGACGCCGAAGCCTTAGCGGCTTTCAAGCACAGCGTCCGCGACGAATGGCTCGCCAGGCACCTCGGCCAAAATAACCCGAGAACGATGGCCGCATTAACAAACCTCATGACCCGCTTCTGCGCGGGTGAGGACAGCTGGCTAGCCAGATGCAGCACCAGCGACCCCAGCACATCTGAAGTTAGAGATGGAAACGGGAAATCACGACGCAACAACAATAACAAACGCCGGAATAAAGAAGACAACACGAAGGGCACGGCAGTAAATGCCGGATTCAAAGTCCCTCGGCCAAACCAAAAGCCGCCCTCCAAAGGCACCAGAGATGAACTGTCCAGCCTCAACAAAATTCTGGACCAAGTATGTCAGATCCATAGTACCCCTAGAAAACCTACTAATCATACCCACAGAGAATGTTGGGTCTTCAAGCAGTCCGGCAAGCTTAACGCCATACACAAAGGGGAAGATACACCAAGTGAAGACGAGGACAAGCCTCCCAATCAAGACAAGGGGGAACAAAAGAAATTTCCACCCGACGTCAAAACAGTAAACGTGTTACACATGATCAAGAGAAAAAACAATGCGGCACTCCCCGAAAAATATACCCAAGTGCCCATCACCGCGAAGTCCCACCACTGGTCGTCTCAACCGATCACCTTCGACCACCGTGATTACGCATCAAGTATCCGGCACGCAGGATGGGCTACACTGGTACTAGACCCAGTAATTGGCGGATACCACTTCACACGAGTCCTGATGGATGGCGGCAGTAGCCTAAACCTAATATATCAGGATACAATCCGCGGGATGGGGTTAGACCCAAGACAAATTCGCCATAGCAATACTACCTTTAAAGGAGTAACACCAGGCCCAGGGGCTCGTTGTACGGGCTCCCTCCTACTACAAGTTATATTCGGCTCCCCCGATAACTTCCGTCGCGAGCATTTAACTTTTCACATTGCTCCGTTTAAAAGTGGCTATCAAGCACTACTCGGACGCGAAGCTTTCGCTCGCTATAATGCAATACCACACTACGCCTCCCTAACACTCAAGATGCCCGGTCCACGTGGCATCATTTCAGTGCACGGAAGTATCAAGCGATCTCTGTGCGCCGAAGAGAGTGAGGCTGCCTTAGCAGCCTGTAACACCCTCGATGCGACTATAGCTCCCACGTGTCGAGGCACAACTTAGAGACATAATCGCATTGAAGGCATATGTCGCAAGTTAGGCAATCTTCACAACATCCCATGTAATATAAATAATAAAGGGGAGATAACATAGTTGGCTTACACTCGCCACGTCAATCAAGTACATAAATAACATTACATCATCCAAACACTCATGGCCCGACTACGGCGCCAAAATAAAAGAGAACCCAACATGCGACACGGTCCCAATCACCCCAACTGGGCACCACTACTAATCATCGGGAAAGGAAACATAGTAACATTGAGAGTCTTCGTCGAACTCCCACTTGAGCTCATACGCGTCTCCTGGAGCGGAATCATCAGGCCCTGCATCTGGTGTAATAGTAATCTATGAGCCACATGGACTCAGCAATCTTGCACCCTCGCGATCAAGACTATTTAAGCTCGTAGGTAAGGCAAGGTAAATATATGTGGAGCTGCAGCAAGCGACTAGCAAGTATGGTGGCTAACTTATTCGCAAAGGAGAGCGAGAAGAGGAGGCAAAGCGCGAGCGAGGAACTAGAGAGCAACCTGCGCAAACATTACTCCAACACCGTGTCCACTTCCCGGACTCCGCCGAGAAGAGGCCATCACGGTAACACACTCATTTGACTCATTTTAATTAATTAAGGTTCAAGTTATCTACAACCGGACATTAACAAATTCCCATCTGCCCATAACCGCGGGCACGGATTTCGAAAGTTCAAATCCCTGCAAGGGAGTCCCAACTTAGCCCATGACAAGATCTCACGGTCAACGAAGGAATAGACCTCCTCCCAAGACGTTCCGATCAGACTCGGTATCTCGGTAACTCAAGACACTTCGACAGGTTAAAATAAGACCAGCAACACCGCCCGAATGTGCCGACAAATCCCGATAGGAGCTGCACATATCTATTTCTCAGGGCACACTCAGATTGTCCTAGGTACGGGTAGGCCAGCCCAGAGTTGCCCCTGGTGGCCACCGGTAGCTGACAGGTGGACCAACACTCAAAGGAGCACTGGCCCCGGGGGGGGGGGGGGGAAAAAAAAAAGGAATGG